>NW_007783439.1:2432-2871 GCF_000696425.1 Galeopterus variegatus
AAAATATAACTTGGGAGAATTTGTCTAACACATTTGCACATCCACATAGATCTGTAAGGGTATGTCCCTATAGATTTTCTTTTATACTTTCTCATAGAATTCTGCAAAAGAATAGTAATACACTAATTATTCAACATGCCTATCAAATGCCTCACCAATAAATGCATATTCATTTTGTTTTAATAAAAAAGAATACTAAGATAAAATACAAAATGACAAGTGCACAATATGAAGTTTATAAGCAGAATGATGGTGAGGATGGTATTTACAAAAAAAATCAGGTGTGCAAATACAAAACTGCTAAGAGAAACTGAAGAAGCACAACTCACTAAGCAAACTACATCAATTTATTAAAATTGGGTAATGATTTTTCCTTAGTTAATTTTTGAAATTTATGTTTTTCATAATTGAATAATGAATCAAATTGGAGGTTCTTATT
>NW_007783440.1:0-697 GCF_000696425.1 Galeopterus variegatus
TACAAAACTTGTGTGCAAACAGTGGCTGCCACAGCAACTATCTTAAACATAAATACAAGGATGTTCCTGCCCTAAACTTGTGAAGGTAGACAGGGAAATTCTAACTTCTGCTTTATCACCATTTTTTCTTATCTTGTTGGTAAACCCTTTACTCTGTCTGCTGTCAGATGATCTTGAGCACTTACACCCCGCACCAGTCTGTGAGGCACATAAGGAGGAAGACTATGAGGAAGAACTGAGTGTGGGAAAGAAGCAGATGGGAGAGTCCACAAACCAGAAGTGAGAAAAAGAGATAGTAAAGGAGTCAGAATTTGCCTTCAATGTGTTCTGACCACAGCCTGCACGTCCTGGAGCCCCAGTGCCTCATTCATGCTGCATGGGAGAAGACAAGTCAGAGAGGGAGAAAGCGTTTAGTTCTTTTTTTTTTAATTTAATTAATTGATTTATTTATTTTATTATTTTTATTTTGTCAATATACAATGTAGTTGATTATTGTGTCCCATCACCGAAACCTCCCTCCCTCCTCCCTCTCCCCCCTCCCACCCAGGTGTGTCCCCTCCATTTTCTTGTTGTAAGAACTTCAAAAATAAAAATTGTGGTTGTTATATCTTCCTCTCCCCCCCCCTGGTTTTTTTTTTGTTGTTGTTGTTGTTTGTTTGTTTGTTAGTGTGTGTGTGTGTGTGTATGTGTGTGTGTG
>NW_007783440.1:2312-2871 GCF_000696425.1 Galeopterus variegatus
AAAGCTTAGAGGAAAGTCTATAGATGTAAATATTTATATTAAAAAAGAATGATCTCAGGCCGACCCCGTGGCTCACTCGGGAGAGTGTGGCACTGGGAGCGCAGCATTGCTGGGAGCGCCAGAGGCCACGGGTTCGGATCCTATATAGGGATGGCTGGTGCGCTCACTGGCTGAGCGCGGTGTGGGCAACACCAAGGGGTTGGGATCCCCTTACTGGTCACAAAAAAAAAAAAAAAAAAGAATGATCTCAAAATAGTCATCTATGCTTATGTGTAAAGACACTGAAAGAGGAAGAGCAAATAAAATTTAAAGTTAGCAGAAGGAAGAAAAGAATCAAGGTTGCAGGAGAAATCAATGAAATAGGTGATGGGAAAACATAAAGAAGTAGAACACAAAATTAGGCTCTTGAAGATTAAAGAAACTGACAAATATTTAGTTAGACCAAAAAATAAAATAAAATAAAATAAAAAAGAAAGAAAAAGAAAAGGAAAGAGAAAGAGAGAAGGCACAAATAACTCAATTTAGTAAAGAGGAGATGTTACTACCATCCTCACAAATA
>NW_007783441.1:0-446 GCF_000696425.1 Galeopterus variegatus
CACAATATCCTGTCTTCTGTTCACTTTTTCTGAGTCTTGAAATTACTGGATTCATTCTACATTAGGTTAAAGCCTGGTGGGGTGTGATTTCTCCATCTAATCCCAAATTGAAATTCATCAATCTGTAAATTTTAAAGTGATTAAAAATAATCACTGGCATCATTCAAGAACATCTTTTGACTTTACTTTTAGCAGTTTGGCTACAATGTTTCCTTTTAATTTGTTTTGTTTTTCTTAACCATGCTTGAGTTTCTCTGAAATTTTTGAATGTGTGGTTTTTGTCTCATTAATTTGAAAATTTCTTAGCCATTTTCTCTTTAAATGTATCTTTGGTCCATGCTCTTTTCTTTCTGGGATTTCTATTACACATATGTTAGACCACAGCTCTTGGACCATCTCTTCTAGTTTCTCACTCTTTATCTTTCTGTGTTTTAGTAGAGAGAGTT
>NW_007783441.1:2565-2871 GCF_000696425.1 Galeopterus variegatus
TTGAATTCAAATTTCTGTTATTGATACAGTATCATCTATATTTTAGTTGAAGTTGTCTGCCCTATTATTATGTAATATAATTTCTAATTATTTTGAATTACTTTGTTTTAGGTGTCTCTTTTAACATATAGCATATAGTTTTAAACGTTTATCAATATAAAGCAGTTTTCAATAGGTGGGTTTAGGCCATTTACATTTATTTATATTACAGGTACATTTGATCATAATTATTATTTTATGTTATGTTTTCTGTTGGTTTTTTTTCCAAAGTATCAGACACCCCTTAAACCATTTCACATCTTTTTA
>NW_007783442.1:0-251 GCF_000696425.1 Galeopterus variegatus
CACAGGACAAAGAGGTAGGAAATGACTGTTGTGGCCTAGAGTGAAGCACGGGGGCTGAAGAAAATCAGAGTAAATATGTCCTGTAGGATGAAGGATTGGACACACAAGAATGCCGACATGAGTTACATGGACAAGGGCTACAGTCCCAGAAGGGAAGGCGTGGGCTCCATGCAAATGGGCAAGAGACACCGGATTAGCATGAAAAGCAGGCACAGGGGGAGGAGACACTCAAGGGCTGGCATCTGCTGCAG
>NW_007783442.1:2273-2871 GCF_000696425.1 Galeopterus variegatus
TAGACAGAGAGGCAAATATTCTAAGAAAACTATTATGTGAATTAAGCAACATATGAAAACAATATATCGATACCAAGTGAAAAATACTAAAAAGTTAAAGAGTGGTTGGTAAACCTTCAAAAATAGATCATGTCAAATATCCCATTAGCAGAAAAATAAAAGGAGAAAAAATGTGATGAATTACCATTAGTGTAAAAAAGTATTTATTAAAATTTCAACAATTAGTCATAAAATATACCTCTTAGAAACAAAACAGAAAAAGGCAATTTCTTTAATCTGGTTAGATTTGTGTAAAATGAACTTCTAATAAGCACCATAATCAATTCAGGATTAGCAGGATCTTTTCTTGGGAATCAGAACCAGACAAAGTTTCCTGATCACACCACCTGTACTTAACACTACACTGGAGGTGTAATCGCGACAATAAATTTAGAAAAACAAAGAAGGAATAGGAATCAATAGTAAGCAGTAAAGCTGTTATTATAAGTGACCGGCACTGCTATATACATGGTAATTCCACCATAATCTGAAAATCACGGCAATTAACCAGTGAATGAAGCAAGATTACTGGATACAAAATCAATATGTAAAATCAACT
>NW_007783443.1:0-563 GCF_000696425.1 Galeopterus variegatus
TTGGCTGCTTCTCCCAGGTGTGGAGGTCTGCAGAGGGGACGTTGAGGGGGAGGGATCTCCTTTCAACGTGTGATCAGTACTGATTCTGCTCCCCTTCTGTCTCCTCTCTGATGCCACTCAGGCAGGGAGGCAGCTTTTGAGCCTTTCTCTGGAGACTTCTTACCTCTGGACTCAGGCAGGGAGGCAGCTTTTGGGCCTTTCTCTGGAGACTTCTTACCTCTGGGAGTGCCCAAAAGCAACATGGGTACCTTTGTTCTCCTTGGGCTGCCAACCTCTCTGGACACGTGGACCAGACAGGCCTCATGGTGCCTGTGACTAGGGAAGAGCTGGTGAGCTGGGCTGACCCCTTCAGGGAGACCCAGAGTCACACAACCACCCCCCAGCAGCCAGCCCTGGGCCTTGTGCTTAGGCCAAGTCTTCCCAATAGCCTCAGATGTGTGCCCCGAGGGCAGGCAAGTGCCCATATCCTCTTTTATATCAGAGTGTGTGGGGGTTGGGTGCAGGGAAGTGGGTGGGGTACCTGGAGGGGGGATTTCTGGACCGCAGGCACCGCATCAGCTCTG
>NW_007783443.1:2519-2871 GCF_000696425.1 Galeopterus variegatus
AATGCATCGTCACTACCCTGGGGATTTGAGTGGGTTGGGAGGAAATGTGGAACCCAACACGTAAATAGTTATAGCCCAGTGAAATGGGACAGTAACAAGAGTAGGTAGAGGCGTTCTGTTGGCTCTGGTAGGAGTGGTCGTGGAAGCGTTGCCTGAGGACAGGTGTTGCACATCTGTGCATCCGTTAGATTAAAGAGATCTTCACTGAGCACTTCTCTGGGTCAGACACCACCAGGTGAGTGCGGGGAGAGATCTGCAGATGAACGTGACATGGCCCCTGCCCTCAGAATCTCTCAGCTGAGCAAAGGGAGCTTGCGGAAGGGTGGATGGATGTAGCTCATCAGAATGTTGC
>NW_007783444.1:0-754 GCF_000696425.1 Galeopterus variegatus
TTAGCCCAGTCTCTAGACATTTACAAATGGGAAAAGTTGATTGAGAAACTTGAATTAAACCATAACACTGATAATAAAAATTTATCAAATAAACGTTAGTGATTTTATTATTCTCTTTCTTCACTGTGAATTTTTTCTTCTTTTTCTTTTTTCTATTTCTTACTTTTTATTCTTTATTTTATAAAAAGATATAGGCTTTGATGACATTAGAAAATAATATTTGCTCACAAATGGTAAACAAATTTCACCTCCTCTTCTGAAAACAGTACTGCTCAGATGCCAACTTTGGAGCAATAACAGGTGTATAACTCTATGCCATAGAGATAATAGATTTATTTACATGTATAATATATGATATACCTAGATAGGAGTGCATTTCACACTGCACTATGTAACTGACAGCACCTGAAGATTGGTGTTAATGACACGGTAAAATAAAAGTGGCTTGGCTATCTAGCTGAAAGCATTTACATTGAAGACCTTCACAATTCCTTCTTCAAGTGGCTATATTACATATTGTTGATGGAAAACAACTCACTGAACAAATTTATTCACCAGCGTGTTTTGTATTTAGTTATGTTAATTTCTGTTTAATACTGATAAACTAATATGAGAAATTTCAAAAATGACTTATAATTCTCTACCAATTCTCTTCATGATAATAAGTCTGAATCTCAGTATAAAACATTCTTACTCCCCATGAATTTTCATGATCTTATCTTCTCAGATACAGTATTTTTTCATATCAATACCT
>NW_007783444.1:2341-2870 GCF_000696425.1 Galeopterus variegatus
TTTTTTGTCTGGCTTATTTCACTTAATGCAATTTTCTCCAGACTCATCCATGTTGCTGCAAATGGCAGAATTTCATTCTTTTTTATACTACTGCCTAGTGTGGAGTAGACTGTGGCCTGTACAAAAAGTGTGATTCTCTGCTTATCCTCTCACACACTTTTTCCTACTCTTAGTATGGGTTTTAAAAAAATCGCAGAATATTACAATTTATACTCAAAAGGGTACTCAAGTTCCTTATACATAGCAAGACCACAGTCTAATTGGTAAAATGTATTATTGTACATTCTTACAGAAACCAAAATCAACAGAAACAAAGCTACAATAATGTGCATAGATATAAAAGAAATCAGGTACTAAGATCACACAAAACAAAGGAGCAAGAATTTCTTGATGGTTGTTAACATTATAAAAATCAGTAAGCTCAGGAATTTTTACTTTTGTAGGCCTGTTTTTAATTATGTTAACACATATATAACACCAAGCATATGTCAGGCACTGTTCTAAGCCTTTTATATACATTAATTTATTT
>NW_007783445.1:0-292 GCF_000696425.1 Galeopterus variegatus
TCCCTTCAGGATTTCTTATACAGCTGGTCTTGTGGTGGTGAACTCCCTCAGTTTTTGTTTGGGAAATACACTATTTCTTTCTTGTTTATGAATGATAGCCTTGTTGAGTAGAGTATTCTTGGCTGACAGGTTTATTTTGTTTGTTTTAGTGTTTTGAATATATCACCCCATTCTCTTCTGGCCTCTAGGCTTACTGTTGAGATGTCTGCTGTTGGTCTGATAAGAACTCCCTTATATGTGACTTGATGCTTTTCTCTTGCTGCTTTTAAGATTCTCTCTTTGTCTTTGAGCT
>NW_007783445.1:2368-2870 GCF_000696425.1 Galeopterus variegatus
CCACTCCCAGGTATGCTACCACATATGGCAGCATAATTTCCCTTGTGGGTTGGGCCACTGGATTGCAGACACGCACTTGTTCACCTCTTTCTCTGGCTTCCATTGGTGACTGTCCTTCTGTCTATGCCAAGGAATTGTCAGCAGGCTACCTATAACATGACATTGGCTGCTGGTGTGGCAGCAATCCACCCTGTGGCAGCAAGCCACCCTTGTATTGGCAGTTGCTGTGGTGGTGGCTTTCGTGGACCACTAGCTCAGCACCAGTGTTTGCAGCAGCAGCAGCAAGCACTGCTCCTGGTAAGGTTGCTGGCATGCTGGTCTGGATCCAGTGATATATCTTGGAAGCCAAAATCTTCAGAAGCATTCACCCATATATTTGGATCTTCAGATTTAGAGGTTTTCCCATAGATGATCTGCTTTGGCTGGATATCTTTGACATTAAAAACAATGTTAAATCTTAAGTTTGACTTATAGAAATTTTGCTTTTCCCAATTCACATAAA
>NW_007783446.1:0-528 GCF_000696425.1 Galeopterus variegatus
TTTCCTATTTATATTTTGTGTGTAATTGCATCCTAGCAAAGAGATGTAAATGACAGTATCAGCCCCTCTCATTTCTTGTTTTCTTCACAAAGTAACCCTGACCACTTAAATCTCATTATCAGAGTTTAGAAAGATGAAAAAAAAAAAAAAAAGAAAAAGAAAAAGAAAGAAAAGAGAAGGAAAAAAATACTCTCTAGATTCTGACTTGTAAGACATAGGCTCAAGAATGGAACTTCTTGTTTTCATAACACCTACCACCTGCCAATCTTTATTAAACACTTAACCACCTGCTTGGGGCTGTTTTAAATTTATTGTATGTGTTAAATTTAATCCTTGCAACACTAAGTGTTGGACCCTTGTTATCCCCAGTTTACAGGTGTTGGGACTGAGCCATAGAGAGGTTAAGAAATTGGTAAAGGTCTCATACTCAATAAGTGACAAGGCTGAGATATAAACGAAGCACTCTCCAATTTAGTTTTCCTTCTTAATTCCTATTCTGACTGCCTCATTTGTGAAACAGAATATCTA
>NW_007783446.1:2663-2870 GCF_000696425.1 Galeopterus variegatus
TTCGAGAGAAATGAGAATACTGAAGAACAGAGATGCAGATTGATCACCCATTCATAAATCTTCTTAAGAGGACAAACTATGAGCCAAGTGCTGAGAGGCAACATTATAACGATGGATATAGCACCTCAAATTTCTTTTGTAAAGACAGATACTTGTAACACTGTCAGCCAAGATACTGGTATGGGCACATAACCCAGACCTCACCTA
>NW_007783447.1:0-502 GCF_000696425.1 Galeopterus variegatus
TCCATCTTCCAAAGAGTGTGGGCTACTTTAAATCCTAAAAATGGGGCCTTCTAGGACGGTAAGTGGAGAAAATAATTGAGAAAAAGTGAAGGGGTGAGCTTCCAAAACCAGAATGGGTAAAACCATGGGCTTTGTGGCTGTCTTAGAAACAGTTGCTTGGTAGTGGCTGCATTGTATCATCCAAGATGGACGGAAGCAGGGGATGTGTAATGCCAAGTCATTTTCTGACTTTTTTAGCCCCGAGCAGAGATGGAGACTTGTGCAGATGGACTATATACCATACCCCGCTTGGCTCAGTTGTTCATCTTTTCACTGCCAGCTGGCATCCCTACTCAGTTCTGTGGGGGTGAATGACGGAGAGTAAAAGACAGCACATCTACATATGCCACCCATTTCAGGAGGTCAGGGAATGTCAGAGAAGGCTGCAAGGAGAACACAGGTGCCCTGGGACCTAAGGCAACAAGGATGAAGGACAGTGCATGAGTCTCCCAGGTAGCCACAG
>NW_007783447.1:1425-2870 GCF_000696425.1 Galeopterus variegatus
GCCCTGGGACCTAAGGCAACAAGGATGAAGGACAGTGCATGAGTCTCCCAGGTAGCCACAGAAGCGAGCAGAGCAGTGCAGAAGGATGTAGACATCCTTAAGACCGAGACTCACGTGAATTTATTTCTCATCTACCCACAGTTACCCTGATGAAAACAAACAAACAAACAAACAGCAGTTTTGCTTAAGGATTCATGGAACATCTGCAATTATATCCCCCAGTTGTCTCGTCATTATTTCTCTCCTTCCCTCTGTCTCATGACAGCTCAGAAATCCCCACGTGCTTTTAATGTTGTGGCTCCACGTAAAGACTTAAGTACTCAGGCTCCAGGGTAGAAAACCTCTCCCTTCTCCCAGGCTTGTGACAGGGTCAAGGGATGGACAGACAGTGAGGAAAGCATCCTGGTAACATAGAGTCGGAGACAATGTGGGTGAGTGGCCCAGCCAGTCGCGTCCTCTTTCTCTCTAGTGGCTGAATTCGTCTTGGACAGCTACACAGAGTCCCTCTTTTCATACCTGTCTAGGAAGTACTACTTTCCAACCTTCCTGGCTGAGTCTTTAGGACCACAGGGGCACAACTCAGAAAAAGGACATTGAAATAAAGTCAGCAGACCTGCAGCAGTATACAATGTCTGCCCACGAGGAATACAAATTTTGTACCAGACCATTTATACTACGTCCTTGATTTCTGTCATCGTGACTGAAGAAGACAATCTGGCAGAAGACCAAAGTTTCCCTTCAAACTGGATCAAAGTCGTGAAAGTCATGCCAGAGTCCATTAGGGTAACCACATTACACAACTTAATTAGGGACACTGTTCACATTCATAACTCCAGCACACATGCTCAATTACTGTATTCTTAAAATTTCTAGACATTTTATTTATTTCCCTTTCAAATTGGGGAGATAATTTTTGTAGTTCATTATTGCCTGTAGATATTCTCAAAGTTGTCTTTCATTTGCTTAAACCAAACAAAAAGGTTGTTTTATAATCAGTGTCTGGAAATTCCAGTGTCTGAAATCTCTATGGGTTTCTCTCTCTCCCTCTCTCTTAGATGTCTTGATATAATTTATTCATTACTCTTAGAAATTCTTGCTTTTGACTGGACTCAGACTTGGAGGTAAAAGCTCTCAAGAGGACAGCCTCCATCTCTTGGCAATCTGTCCCTGGTGTTTTTCTTCGACTTCCTTTGTTCTCCTGGCCAGAAGCTTAGTGTATTCCACATGTTGGTGTATTCTTCTTCATTTTTCTTAGTATGATGTTTCCTCAGAGAAATACACTGGTGTTTGAGTTGCCAAACATGTGGAATAACAAGATGTGGAATCTTGGGTGCTTTTGACTTTGGTCTGTTACCTTGTTTGCTCAGGAACTTTCTCACGACATTCTGGAGAGCATCAACTTTACTAGAGAAATTGAAAAGTTGTGGATTTTCCCAGTTTTTTTT
>NW_007783448.1:0-1035 GCF_000696425.1 Galeopterus variegatus
TAAAGTCTATTTTGTCTGATATGAGTATAGCTACTCCAGCTCGTTTTTCATTTCTGTTTGCGTGGTAAATCTTTTTCCTTCCTTTCACTCTTAGTCTATGTGAGTCTTTATAGGTGAGGTGGGCCTCTTGAAGGCAGCATATAGTTGGGTCCTCCTTTTTAATCCAATCAGCCAGTCTGTGTCTTTTGATTGGAGAATTTAATCCTTTTACATTAAGAGTTGTTATTGAAAAGTGTTGATTTACTTCTAGCATTTTATTGATTTTTGTTTGGATGTCTTAAGTGTCTTTTGTTCATTTCATTCTGATTTCCTGTTTGTCTTCTGTATTTGTTTGTTTCTTGAGTAGTAGATAAACTTTTTTTTTCTCTTCAGTGTTGGCATTTTTATTTTACTAGTGGGTTTTGATTTGTCTTGAATTTTTATGGCAGTGGTAGTTATTTTTCAGATACCAAACCCAGTGCTCCCTTGAGAATTTCTTGTAAGGCTGGTCATGTGGTAGTGAACTCCTGCAGTTTTTGTTTGTCTGATTAATATAATCTCTGCCCTTCATTTTGGAAGGATAGCCTTGTGGGGTAGAGTATTCTTGGCTGGCAATCTCTGTCTTTAGTATTTTGAATATATAATCCCATTCCTTTCTGGCTTTTAGGGTTTGTGATGAATAGTCTGATGTTAGTCTGATTGGGTCTCCCGTATAGGCGATTTGACGCTTCTCTCTTGCAGCTTTTAAGGTTCTCTCTTTGTCTATGAGTTTTGCCAATTTGACTATAACATGTCTTGGAGAAGACCTTGTTGGGTTGAATACATTTGGGGATCTTTGAGCTTCCTGAATCTGAAGATCTGTGCCTTTTCGTATACCTGGGAAGTTTTCTGCCACTATTTTGTTGAATATGTTTTCAATGCAATCTCCTTTTTCCTCCCCTTCTGGAATACCTATGACTCAGATATTTGAGTGCTTAAGGTTGTCTGATATCTCTCTTAGATTTTCTTCAATGTTTTTAATTCCTTTTTTGTCTGCCTGCGTTATTTCCAACAGCC
>NW_007783448.1:1663-2870 GCF_000696425.1 Galeopterus variegatus
TTTGGCAAGGGATTTCACAGTCCACTGGTTTGACACTGTTGTCTGGCTAGGATCCTGCTGGGGCTGTGAATTTGGCATGGCTGCCTCAGCGCCTGCTCGGTTGCACACTGGTGCCACGGGGCACTTTGTCTTCATGGGACTCGGGCCTCTCCAATAGGGTGTTTCTCTGGTCAGCATGCACTCAGCCTGGCTGTGGATGGGGTCCTGCTAGGTTGTGTGCTAGCACCATGGGGTGCGTAGTCTCTGTGGGACTCAGGCCTCTCTGGTGTGGCACCTCTCTGGTCAGCACGCACTCGGCCAGGCTGGGGATGGGGTCTGGCGGTGGCGAGGCCTACCTGCTCAGCTGCACCTAAGTTTTATAATATTTTTTAAAAAAGAATGCTGCAGTGATGTTGCTGTCCATGTCTTTTGGTGCGTGTGGGCATGTATCACGTGGCCACTTTGGTAGAGACTGAGTCTGAGAGTTACAGTTCCCCACTGCATGGCTTGCCCTTTCACTCTCTTAATGCCATTTCCCCCCAATATTTTGTTTGAAAAATTTCAGACTTACTGAAAAGATGAAATAATTTTATAGTAACACTCATATAGCCACATCCCCTAAATTCTATAATTAACATGTTTCTATGTTTGCTTTATCACATATTTATCCCAAAATCATCCATCTATCCACCACTTTTATTTTTCTGGTATTTTAAAATAAGTTGCAGATATCAGAGCACTTCACCCCTAAAAGCTTCAACATGCATATCATAGGCTAGAGTTCAATATTCGCTTATGGTTCTTTTTTTAATTTGAGGTGAAATTTATATACAGTGAAATGTTCAAATCTTAAATGTACCATTGGATGAGTTTTAGCAAACACACACACCTATCATGATATAGAACATTACCAGCATCCCGGAAAGTTGTCTCATGCCCCTTCCCACACCATCCTGTTCCCATCCCATCAGAGGCAACCACTGTTTTGATTCTGTTGCAATACTTTTGCTTGTTCTAAAACCTCTTATAAATTGCATCGTGCAGTATGTACTCTTCTTTGTAAGGCTCCTTTCACTCAGCATAACGTTTCTGAGATGCATCCATGCTGTTGCATGTGTTGGTAGTTTGGTCCTTTCCTCTGCTGAGTAGTAGTCTGTTGTATGGATGCAGTGCACCTGGTTTATGCATTCTCCGGATGAACACCTGGGTTGCTTCTACTTTTAGGCTG
>NW_007783449.1:0-2870 GCF_000696425.1 Galeopterus variegatus
CATTCAGAGAGGTGCCTCAGGCCACAGAGCAATGGGGCAGGGTATCTCTCCCCTACCAGTGCTGACCCCAACCCCGTGCCCTACTGTCTCCTGATGGCATCCACCCTCTGCTGACCCTAAACTCCGGTCCTACCATCTATTGATGGTGTCTGCCACCAGTTCAACCCAACTAGTATCTAAAAAGAACAGAGCTGGAGACTCCTCAGAGGTCAGCTATGGGTGGGTAAGATGGATGGGCCACGGGAGGCACCTGGATATGACCAATCACACTGACAACAGGACATATGGTTGGCAGTCCAGTTCCCCCAGTCGTCTGCCTGTGCTGTTCCACTGTCTTTTGCAAGGGGTGAATTCCATATGCCAACATTGTAAAGTACTTAGGGCGGTGATTCACAAATAACAAGTGAAATACCATGTGACTGGGGTCCAGTCATCCAGAACAGGGGAAAGAAAATATTCTCAGTGATGTGAAGGCTCCAGCCTGATCACTCATCTCTGGTCCTAAATGAGCACTGGCCCTGACCTGAGCCACCCAGGGAGGGCAGCCTTTCTGCCCAGCAGTATCTCCCACACAGGGTCCAGCACTCGATCATGCCAGCACCTTCAGGACAGTCCCCATGGTTTATGAGAGAGTGCTTTTAATGGTTATTTAGTGAGTGCCCGGGGCACCCAATCTTGGGAGAGAGAGGCACAAGGACACCATTCTGCAGCGCCAGCACCTGCCTACAGTGCCTGGGTCGGCCCTTGGTCTCAGAGCAGATGATGCAGGAACAGGCACTGCAGGGCCTGGTGGGGGAAGGCAATGTGCTTGGTCAGGAGGTGGCTGGACATGCACCCAACAGAGCTCATTTCCCAGAGGAGCTCAGCTGTGAACTGAACACAGCCCAGCACGTGGCCTGTGTGCCTCACGTGCCCATTTACCGAGAGGGTAGGAGACACAAGGCCTCCCTTTGGGGAACCTGGGTTATCAAACCTGATGAGGGAGATGAAAGCCCTGGGGAGGTCGAGGCTCTCATTCTAGAGGAATTAAAGTTATGGAGATACACAGGTGTGTATTCGGGTCAGGGAATGTGCCACCTGCTCCCTGAATGTCAACCTGGTGGGAAGGTGGGGAGGAAACCAGCATTGATGGAGCCTGGCTCAAGTCAGGGAAGCTGGGGGCTCCCTGCATTGTCTTCACAGGTCTTCACGATGATCTCCAGTAATGGAAGGCATAGGTCCCCTTGTGGGAGAAGAATCCTCTGAGGCTGGCAGAGATTAAGTATTTTGCTTTATTTCTTTAGGGGGCAAATATAAAATGACCACCGAGAAGTGGCTGGACCTCTCCCTGCAGGCACGAGAATTGTGTGAATGACGGGAATGAAGCCTCTACTTTTGGGAACTTAAATTCCAGCAGCAGAGATGGGCCGTGATCATGTGTAGGAATGAACGGACAAGGCGACCCTGGAGTGACAAGCGCTCTAGAGAGCCTACCCCAGGCGTGGAGCGTGGCATCGAGTGGGCAGGAGGCCCCCCTCTGAAGCTTGAAGTACAGAGGTGGTTTCCCAGAGGAGCTCAGCTGTGAACTGAACTCAGGCCAGCACGTGGCCTGTGTGCCTCATGTGTCCATTTACTGAGAGGGTAGGAGACACGAGCCCTGCCTTGGGGAACCTGGGTTATCAAACCCGATGAGGGAGATGAAAGCCCTGGGGAGGTCGAGGCTCTCATTCTAGAGGAATTAAAGTTATGGAGATACAGAGGTGTGTATTCGGGTCAGGGAGTGTGCCACCTGCTCCCTGAATGTCAACCCCAGTGGGAACGTGGGGAGGAAGCCAGCACTGACGGAGCCTGGTTCAAGTCAGGGAAGCTGGGGGCTCCCTGCATTGTCTTCACAGGTCTTCACGATGATCTCCAGTAATGGAAGGCATAGGTCCCCTTGTGGGAGAAGAATCGTCTGAGGCTGGCAGAGATTAAGTATTTTGCTTTATTTCTTTAGGGGGCAAATATAAAATGACCACCGAGAAGTGGCTGGACCTCTCCCTGCAGGCACGAGAATTGTGTGAATGACGGGAATGAAGCCTCTACTTTCGGGAACTTAAATTCCAGGTGCAGAGGTGGGCCGTGATCATGTGTAGGAATGAACGGACAAGGCGACCCTGGAGTGACAAGTGCTCTAGAGAACCTACCCCAGGCGTGGAGCGTGGCATTGAGTGGGCAGGAGGCCCGCCTCTGAAGCTTGAAGTGCCCCGCGGTGACCCCACACACTCACTCCAGTAAGTCCCCTGTGGACGGCTCACCTGTGAGTGCACACCTGAGGTGGTGCCAACACCGGACGACATTATGTGTCTTTTATTCTCTGGGTGACACTTCATCAGATCCCAATGACACCGATGTTCCACCTTCCTGGATGCAGAATTGGCCACCACTGATGGGGTCGGGATGTGGTCTGTGCCAAGTGCTCATGGCCACCAGCCAAGGGGCTATAAGGGGCGTCGTGTGAGGAGCCGTCACAGCCTCCTCCTGACGCCTCAGGTGACCAGGCAGCAGCTGTGACCACAGAGCCCTAGAGATGGAGACCTTGCTCCTGACCGTTGTGCTGGGTCTGGTCGCTACCCTGCAGGCCCAGGACCCCCTGTCCTTCACCTCGGAGGAGCAGGATGTGAGGCTGGGCCGGCGGGTGGGTGTAGGAGAAAGGCCGTGGGGCCTGTTTTAGGAGACATCATTTAAGGCTGGGGTTCCGACCCTGCACTCATGGCCTGGAGCGGTCAGAGGACAGACAGGGGATTCTGTTATTCTGCCAGCAGACACGGCCCCTCTGGTGGCACAGGGCGGGAGCAGGGCAGCAGGTTTGGCTCAGGGGTCCTACTGCACTGACACCCAGAACCCGAAAG
>NW_007783450.1:0-2869 GCF_000696425.1 Galeopterus variegatus
GGGGGTGGGGACACCAGCCCGCTTCTCCTGGAATGACACCCTACTCTACAGTCAGACACTGGGGCACAGGGAGGTGGGGGAAGCAGGTTGTAGCTGCTGGTCTTGTTAGCTTGTGCCTTCTGATATGGAATTTTCACTCTTCCATATGGGGAAGAGGCAATTAGAACCTAGTATTCTTGACCTGATGCACCTGGAGGTGAAATTCCACCTAGGAGTAGAGGCTAGGTGGAGGATGGGAGTTGTTGGTTACCTTCCTTAGGACTCAAGCATTTGCACCACAGGGATGGGGAAGGCGTGAAATGTGGGTGGCCTGCCCCTACCGGAGTGAAGCCACAGGCCTGCGCTGAGAAATGCAGAGATGGGGAGCCCCCTTCCTCTTGACCACACCAACCCATAGTAGATAACCAGAGTTTCCATGAGACATCTGGGGCTGTGATGGAGGGAGCTTATTGTGGCTCAGATGCCACAGACTCCCAGTGGTCTTACTGAAATTTAGCAGATATTCATGAAAGAGTGTTTTTCCATTTTCTGTATGCCCTCAAGACAGTTTCTAAAAATTTTAAATGATTCTTTTTCATAGTTTTCTCCAGTCAAATAGTTATTTTGTTAGTGAGAAAAAGTGCTGCACTCAACACTCTGCCATTCTGGAAGAAAGCCTCAATCCACACATTTTTAAAAAATTTAAAGTAGTTGCCAACATTTTTTTTAAAAAAGCAGACTTTTTTTTCTCTAACAAAGCAAACGTTTGTCTCACTGCAACCACCTTGCCAGCTGAGAGCACCTCCTCTTTCCTGAGTCGGGGTTGCTGCGATCACCCACAGCACACACGCCCTGCACTCCACAGCCCTCACCCAAACCTCGCTGCACATCATGGATGTCTGCAGGCATTTCATTGGCAGCCCCTGAGATTTCAGAAGCATTTTAAGCAAAGGCTACAACACAAGTAAAAGATTGCAGAGGAACACAAAAGAGCACACTGTTTAAAGAACCGTGCCGCTCAGTAGTAGTGGCAAAAGATAAGGCTGGACAGACCACCAGGGACTGGGCAATGAAGGCTAATGAGATAGGACTTTACCCTAGAAGTATGGAAGGATTTTAAGCAAAAAATTGGTGTGATCAAATTAACCTTTTAAAAGATCATTCTGGCTGCATGAGAACACATGGAAGGCAATCAACCACCTGTGGCCACCATAACACAGGTGGGAAGGTGTAAAGACCTCACCTACAGCCGGCCTTGGAGAAAGAAAGGAGTGAAAGGAAGACAGTTTCAGTCTGATTTCCTCATTACTTGAATGCAGTGGGCAGGTGTGGGTGGAGGGAGAATACCAGATCACAATGCTTCTCAGACTCTAACGTGCACACAGGTCACCTGGGGATCTTGTTAAAATACAGATCCTGGTTCAGTAGGTCTGGCTGGACTCCAAGATCATGAATTTCTCCCAGGCTCCCAGGTGTTGCTGATGCTGTAAGAGTGTGGTAGAATAAATAATAGGAAATAAGAGCAAAGTCTCTGGACAGACCTGTGTTCATTTGAGTTACTTTCTACCCATGTGATCTTTTTGTGCTTACCTTTCCTTATCTATAAGAAGATATAGTAGTAATAGCCACATCACAGTGTTATTATGAGGTTCAAATGTGATGATGTGTCTAAAGTGCTCAGAATAAAAGACGCTCAATAAATGTTAGCTGCCATTTTTATTACTTAGGTGGATATGGTTGTTCTTCCTGTCATACTTATTATTTGGACAATGGCAGCATTCACTGAGCTAGGAGCAAAGAAACGGATTCATGTGGATTTGGGCATGTTGAGTCTGAGGTGTCTTGGAGCCACACCATGGAACTCCTTAGCAGGTCCTTGTATACATGGCCCTGCCTCAGTGTGCAGTCTGGATTAGAGACATGTGGATTTGGGAGTCATCACCATGTCCGGGGTGGTTGAATTCATAAGTGGATAAAATCACCCAGGCTACAAGCAGGAGCCTGAGCTAAAGCAGAGGCAGAGGAGCCTGACAGGGATAAGACTCTTTAAAGCTCACCGGCGGCTCTTAATGTCTGGTACAGAATGGTTAAATAATAAATGTGTGCTTAATTGAGAGCAAAAATAGATAATTGTGTTAAGACAATAAAACTCTGCTCCACTTCTCTTCCCTCTAATCCACATCATTGGATCAGAGTCCTTCAGAGTTTCTTTTCTTCACCCTGTCTCCCATGCATCCTTTTGAATATTTTCCTGTCTATATTCTAGATACTTTCATGACACTTCTCTTATCCACACCCTACATTCTCTTCCCCACCTTGTATCAGGAGAGTCAGGAAAGGTGGCTTCTATGGTTCCAAAAAGAATGATCTCTCCCTCTTCCTTGCTTCCCTGGCACCTGATCTGAAATGTGTAGACCAGCACTGTCCAGTAAAATTTTCTGCAATGACAGAAATGTTTCTGTGCTGTTCATTATGACAGCCACCAGCCACATGTGGCTATCAAGCATTTATAATGTGACTGATGTAATAAAAAAAACTAAATTTTTAATTCAATTTAAATTTAAATAGCCATACGTGACTACTGACTATCATATTAGACAGTTCAGCAGAAGATACTGAAAAAATATTTGTTGGTTGGAGTTCTAGGTGTTAGAGCTGGAAAGATAAACTTTATGAATGTCGCAATTTTGCCTGAAACTATTGTTGTACAGAACAAATAAACTGATGTATACACATGCAAACAGACTGTAAACAGACATACATTCTTATACTAGGATTTCCTAAGGCAGATTATGCTAGCAGCAGGGCCGGCTTCACGGGCGTGCAGTTTATGCCGTCACACAGAACCCCACACGTGGAAGGTCTCCTCACTTAGTATAATGCTTTGCTG
>NW_007783451.1:0-583 GCF_000696425.1 Galeopterus variegatus
ACCTCCCATCACCTAAATAGGGATTCTCCAGTGATCTCCTTGGGCTGAGCAGACTTATTTACAGGCAATGCCTGCTCCTTCCTCACTTCCCTGTCAGTATTTGCACTATTTTTAGTGTTCACCACACTCATCTGGCAAGGAAGCAGGCAAATCAAGAGCACACATGGACTTCCACAGGGTCATTTAGGGTCACAGACATTGAGGTCTGTCCTGGCAGATACCCTAGTGAGCCCTGGTCAGGGCTGTAGCATGGTGTACATTGGCCAGTGGGGAGAGTATGGCCTTCAAGGGACCACTTGGATGCTGCCACCACTTCCTAGACATTCAATAACTCACATTCTTGAAGATTTAGCAGTCACTTAGCCAGAAGGTTTGGGCCTAAGCAATTCTTGGCACCCAGACTTGGAACACATCCCTGGAGTCAGGTAAGTTGGAGGGTAGCATGTCTGTGTCAGCGCAGAAAACTTTGTTCCTTAAAATTGTGAAGGTTCTGGGCCGAGCCTGTGGCGCACTCGGTAGAGTGCGGTGCTGGGAGTGCAGCAGCCCTCCCACCGCGGGTTCAATCCTATATAGGGATGACCGA
>NW_007783451.1:2433-2869 GCF_000696425.1 Galeopterus variegatus
AAAAAAATAATAATAATAATCTCCAATATATATTGTTAGATGAAAAAAGCAGAAAAGTATATATAATATGTTCCTATTTGTGGATAACATATACATACACACAGATGGTCCATTCAGCACCTTAGTTTCTCAGTTTCTTAATCTCTTGAATTATAGTTATCTTGTATGAACATGGCTAGAAAAAAATATACAAGCATGATGATCTCATTTTAAATGTATGACCATAATCCTCAAGTAGGCCCTCAATGGTATCCAGCCAACCCTACTAATTTCCCTGGTCCAATTCACTCTCCCACTCCCCTAGCATCCCATTTCACTCCTTCTCCTCCTTCTCAGCCTCTAACACCCATTCCCTACCCCCACTCACAGCTGATGACATTGGTTTTTATTTCACTGAGAAAAATGAAGGAACCAAAGAGAATTTCCACGTCCTCTC
>NW_007783452.1:0-1433 GCF_000696425.1 Galeopterus variegatus
TGATGTTGTGGCACAGGGGTTCGCTTCTCCAAAATAGTACCGAGTAAAATTCGAGTATATCAGCTTCAGAAGTGGGTAGTAGCCGAGGGGCCAGGTCTGGGGAAGGGCCTCTGAAACTGCTGTCTTCTGCCATGATGAAGCTTACTGACTTTTGAGGGCAGAGGAAAGAGTCACTCCCGGAAACCTCCACCAGGCTGCAAGATTTGAGCGGGGACGACGGTTTGTTTGAGACAGAGAATCGGCTTTCGGCTGAGCTACCAAATCAGACTCGCACATCTGTCAAAGATCCATCAAGCAGATAAAAAGGGTGATGTGGAAAGAGTACAGGAGATACTTCCTTGTGGAGTAGGGTTCGGATATCTCCACCAGGCTGCAGGAGAGGAGCGCTGACGCCGTTTGGGTGAGAAAGAGAATCGGATTTCGGATGAGATACCAGATCCGACGTAGGCATGTGGGAAAGATGAAACATACTGCCAAGAAGGGTGATGTGCAAAGAGGACAGCAGATACATAGATGTGGAGTAGGGGAAGTGGATGAAAGAGTGGAACGAGAAGAAGCCGGTGGAGCCAGTGCCAAGCCTAGGAAAAACCTGATCTGTCGCCATGGCAAGAAAAAGCCTATGAGAACCAACTTTAAGTCTGCCTAGTGACTGCTGACGTCACTCAGCAATCACAGGTCTCCCTGGAGAACCGCCCGAGCCCTCTCAGAACTATTGGGTGACAGGGCTGCACGCGCATGCGCACTTGTGAGTAGAGGTGCTGCTTGATTACTGTTCAGAACTGCTGGCATTGGAGTAGTGCTGTTTTGGCAGATAGCTTGGCTTCTACATAAGTTTATCGAGATATATTCGCTCATATCGGCTTCAGAAGTGGGTAAGAGAAGAGGCGCCGTTGAGGGTATGGGCGTCTGAAGCTGTTGGCTTCCACCATGCTCGTTCAACATCACCCTTTTTCGCAGCGTGATGGATCTTTCCCAGATATCTGAGTTGAATCTCCTACCTCAGCATAAAGCCGAATCCATTTCTCAGTAAAACGGAGTCCGCACTTGCCTCCTGCAAGCTGGAGGAGGAGCCCGAGAGTTTCTCTTCCTTCTCCCCTCAAAAGTCAAAAAGCTTCAGTCTCTGGCACCTCCAGCAGGTTGCAGGAGGCGACTGCGGACGCGGTTTGTTTGAGAAAGTGAATCGGATATCGGCTGAGATCCTAGATGCGACTAAGACATCTGCGAAAGATCCATCAGGCTGCCAAAAAGGGTGATGTGGAAAGAATACAGCAGATCCTTCCATGTGGAGTAGGGGACTTCGATGACCGATTGGAACGTGAAGAAAGGGGCACAGCCAGTGCCCAGCATAACAAACAACTGATCTGTAGCCACGGCAAGCAATAGCCTGTGAGAACTAACTTTCAATCTGCCCAGTGACTGCTGACGTCAGTCAG
>NW_007783452.1:2433-2869 GCF_000696425.1 Galeopterus variegatus
GTTATTACGGTCAAAAAGCTTCAGTCTCCGGCACCTCCAGCAGGTTGCAGGAGGCGACTGCGGACTAGGTTTGTTTGAGAAAGTGAATCGGATATCGGCTGAGATCCTAGATGCGACTAAGACATCTGCGAAAGATCCATCAGGCTGCCAAAAAGGGTGATGTGGAAAGAATACAGCAGATCCTTCCATGTGGAGTAGGGGACTTCGATGACCGATTGGAACGTGAAGAAAGGGGCACAGCCAGTGCCCAGCATAACAAACAACTGATCTGTAGCCACGGCAAGCAATAGCCTGTGAGAACTAACTTTCAATCTGCCCAGTGACTGCTGACGTCAGTCAGCTACCATTGGTCAAGCCGGGACCCCGCACGAGCCATCTTAGAACTCTTGGGGGCTTGGGCTGTGTGTGCATGGGCACTTGTGTTTAGACCTGCCGC
>NW_007783453.1:0-306 GCF_000696425.1 Galeopterus variegatus
ATGTTCCCACCTGGGCACCTCCCAGTGGATCCAGAGTCCCCATCCTTGCTGGACCTCACCCAAGAACAGTGAATCAGGAATTGTCCATGGGTGGCCAGGACCCCATCAGATGCTAAGCACAGGAGCTATCCCTGGGAACTCTGAGGCCATAAGGCCCAGCAGAGGGCACATCTCAGGTCACACAGGTGAGGACCAGCTTTATTCTGGAGGTGCCTGAAGCACGGTGGCTGCATTCTGGCCACTCTTTTTAGGGGGCCCCATCCTCTGGCAGGTGCTAAAGGGACACAGTGCCACAGGAGTCCACAG
>NW_007783453.1:2366-2869 GCF_000696425.1 Galeopterus variegatus
TTTCTATGCAACGGCTGTTGTTTCTATGAGAAGGTCAACAGTTTCTCACTCAGAAGGGGGTTAGTCTGCAGGTCAGACAGGGCAAAATGCAGTCAGTGTATGTTATGAGAGTGTGGGGAGCTCTATTTCACCACTCTGCCCCATCAGTAGGGCCAGGTGGGGACAAAGCGGTCATCGTCCATTCCAGGGGGTCCCAGATGTCAGTCAGTGCAGTGAGACATACATAGGCAGGTGAACAAGTCCTCTGCTGCAGAGTCCCTGTGTAGTGACACGAGGCTGTGGCAGAAATGCAGGAGCCACCTCTCCCACCCCACTCCCAATGATGCTTCAATTGAGATGTTGAAAGGCTCTGGAACGAAGTGAGTGGGGACACCTTAGACCCCAGCCCTGGTGCAGCTGCCAGATGATGCAGCCCCTTGAGTGACCCATCTGAGCCTCACTCAAATTGCGGACCACAGGATCACAAGCAAACAATGTGGCTTTGGGGTGGCTTGTGACAGCGT
>NW_007783454.1:0-392 GCF_000696425.1 Galeopterus variegatus
TTCAAGCATGCTTGAATGCCGTTTGCAGTGTGATTTCGCTTCTAT
Organism: Galeopterus variegatus; assembly: GCF_000696425.1. Lineage (NCBI taxonomy): Eukaryota > Metazoa > Chordata > Mammalia > Dermoptera > Cynocephalidae > Galeopterus > Galeopterus variegatus. Next base: position 46 of record NW_007783454.1, read on the forward strand.
TTTCCGAAAACAAACTTTTTGCAGCTCAATTTCTCTTCTCACTGCGGCATCTTTGGTTCAGTGAGTTATGCTGGATTCTAAGATGGGAAGCCTCTCTGACGCTTCTTGACAGAGATTTTGAGACAGAAGTATCACAAGCCTTTTTCCCCTTAGACGTGAATGGGCTTTCACATAGAACGTGCAAACCTGAATTCCTACATGCTAGATGTGAGAAGCACATTGTGCTCTCTGTTCTCTTAGAGGTAAAGTAGTTTGTAAAAGCTGAACCGTCAGTGTGTTTTTTTTTGCAGAGATACACAACACCGTTTTAAAGAATGCTTGAAAGCTGTTTGCAGTGTGATTTTGCT
>NW_007783454.1:2318-2869 GCF_000696425.1 Galeopterus variegatus
GCTCAACTTCTCTTCTCACTGCTGCATCTTCGGTTCAGTGAGTTATGCTAGATTCTAAGCGGCGAAGCCCCTCTGATGCTTCTTGACAGAAATTTTGAAACAGAAGTCTCACAAGACTTTTCCCCCATAGGCGTCAATGGGCTTTCACATAGAATGTGCAAACCTGAATTCCTACACGCTAGATGTGAGAAGCACATTGTGCTCTCTGTTCTCTTAGAGTTAAAGTAGTTTGTAAAAGCTGAACCTCCAGTGAGTGTTTTTGGCAGAGATATACACCACCTTTTTAAAGAATGCTTGAAAGCTGTTTGCACTGTGATTTTGCTTCTATTTTCCGAAAACAAACTCTTTGCAGTTCAACTTCTCTTGTGACTGCCACATATTCTGTTCAGTGAGTTATGCTGGATTCTTAGCGAGGGAGCCTCTCTTACACTTCTTGACAGAGATTTTGAAACAGAAGTCTCACAAGCCTTTTCCCCCGTACACGTGAGTCGGATTTCACATAGAACTTGCTAACCTGAATTCCTACATGCTAGATGGGAGAAGCACATTGT
>NW_007783455.1:0-716 GCF_000696425.1 Galeopterus variegatus
CCCAAGCGGCGCACTGCAGCAGTGCGCCACCGGGCCGGCCCTTCCAGTACATTTTCAAGTTGATAAATGTGAGTCTTCCCACCTTGTATTTCTTTATCAATATTGTATTGTCTATTGGGGACCGCTTGCAGTGCCATATGAATTTGAAGATCAGCTTCTGTATTTCTGAGATAAATTGCTATTATAATTTTAATAGGGATTTACACTGAATCTGTAGATCCCTTTGAGGAATATTTCGATCTAAACCATGTTAAGTCTTTCTGGCCATAAACCTGAGATGTCTTTCGGTTTATTTAGGTATTTTTTTTTTTTAATTTTCAGTAAGGTTTTATATTTTTCAGTATACAAGTTTTTTTTACCACCTTGGTTAAATTTATTCCTATTTCTTTCTTTCTTTATTTATTTTGGATGCTATCAGAAATGCAATTATTCTCTTAATTTTCTTTTCGTCCTTTTTTTTTCGTGAACTGATTTTTGAGTGTTGATCTGGTACCCTGCAACTTTGCTGAATTCATTTATTATCGTTAGTGGTTTTCTTTCTTTTCTTTCTTTGTTTCTTTCTTTCTTTCTTTCCTTCTTTCTTCTGTTTCTTTCTTTCTTTCTTTCTTTCTTTCATTTTTTCTTTTCTTTCTTTCTTTCTTTCTTTCCTTCTTTCTTCTGTTTCTTTCTTTCTTTCTTTCTTTCTTTCTTTCTTTCTTTCTTTCTTTCTTTCTTTC
>NW_007783455.1:1716-2844 GCF_000696425.1 Galeopterus variegatus
TCAAACTCTCGAGATAAGAGAAAAAAAAAAAAAAAAAGGAAAAAGTACTATCTCACCCCAGGTTCCTACTAAATTTATTTGTTCATCATCAATGTACTATGTATGAATGTATTGCGGTAAACAAGTTTTTACTTTATATAATTAGAAAATTACTTCGTTTTATACTTTGTCACTTGCGTGCCCTTTCTAACTGACTAAGATTTCATATAAGATTACCAAGTCATCCAAATGTGTGAGGTGGAATGAAATTTGGATAATCTGCCTTGAGATTTTATGATGCTTTTTTGGAACAATTTTTTAAAAAATTGTAAACAAATGATAAATCTCATGACATAGTATTAAAGGAAATACTATGACACCAGATAAGTAGTTTTGATGTCAGAGACGCAGGTCCTTGGATTTCCAAGGGAAGAATCCCATCACAAAACCACAATTACTGGAGAGGGAAGATATACATTTTTACATCCCTGTGTAATACTGCAAATATCATCGTTGAGTTCTGCATCCATTTAGACAACAGTATTACTAACTCTATGTCACAGTTACCTATACTACTATAATGCTTTCTAGAACTGGCAATATATTCTCCCTGTATTTGATCAGCATCAGGATTAATTTGCTGACCCCAGTGTTGATCAGAATACTGATGCTGGGGTGGATAGGGTTCTGGGCAACATAACAAGTTGTTTCAATCACCAAAGAACAAGAACTAGTGTGAAGTACTGGTATAGTTTTAGACTATCCGTTTTTTATGCAGTTGCACTTGATATGTTTATGGGAATTTTAGAAGATAGAATTAGAGTATATCGTTGATCCTTTAAGAAAGTCTTCCAGCTTAGTAGACTATGAATACTGTTAAATGACCTTCAGACATAGTGTCAGCATCACTCCATGCATAGGACTCGACCCTGAAAACCCAGACATAAGTAGACATGAGGAAAAACTCTTTCGATCCTTTACAACAGTACTAATAGTTTGAGGATGTTTGGAGTCTCCGCTTCCTTTTCTATTATTTTTATTCTCATACCTAGAAACTCATTAAAAAGTCAATGATCAGCAAAATCCAGACCGTGTGAAACAGGTTGGAATATAAGACTTGATTTGTTTTGTTTTGTTGTTTGTTTAACA
>NW_007783456.1:0-544 GCF_000696425.1 Galeopterus variegatus
TTCTAAAGTCTTACATCACTAACAGGAGTGTAAATTTGTTACACTACTTTGGAAAACTTATTTGGCACTACCTCCTAAAACTAAACAGTGCCTACCCTAATGAATTAGTAATTCCACTCTTAGGTATTAATCCAAGAGAAATAAGTGGTTTTGTCACCAACAGACTTGTATAAAAATGTATATAGCATGCTCAGGGTCCTATGAAGGAACCAAGGGCAGCTCTCACCTCCCAGGGGCAGGCAAGAGCACATTTGGAGTCGTAGGCAGGAGCTGAACCCTGCAAGGGAGCATGCCAAAAACACCACTTCCACACAGGTTGCCCACTACAGCCTTTGCCATAGCCACAGCAGCTGCAAAACCAGCTCACCACCACAGTACTAGCCACAGCAACTGTGCAGGTAGCCCATCAGACTCTCAACTGCATTGACACAAGGAGAGTCACCAGCAGATACCAGAAAAAGAAGAGGAAGTCTCTCTCCTCAAAGCCCACTTGAGAGTAACAGAAGAAGCAACTGCTCTACCAGATGACCAGACATCAGTGTAG
>NW_007783456.1:2625-2869 GCF_000696425.1 Galeopterus variegatus
TCTTCAAGAGACTCACCTCACCTGTAAAGACACACCGACTAACAGTGAAAGGATGGAAAAAGACATACCATGTAAATGGAAACCAAAAACAAGCAGGAATAGCTATTCTTATATCGGATAAAATAGACTTTAAACCAAAAACCATAAAAAGAGACAAAGAAGGCCACTATATCATGACAAAGGGATCTATCCAACAAAAAGACATAAGATTCATAAACATATACACACCTAAGACCAGAGCACC
>NW_007783457.1:0-418 GCF_000696425.1 Galeopterus variegatus
GCCACCGGGCCGGCCCCACCTTTTTCAGTTTTTATTCCACTGTTTTTTTTTAAAAAGCTAAATATAAATGTGTGACACAGATATGTATTATAGGTCTCTTTGAGATAAATTAGACGTACACTGTTCATTAAAACTGAATTGAAAGGAATTGGACAGGCAGAATAAAATAAGCACGTGCCTCAGAACCAGACAGATCTGGGTCTAATACCAGCTCTGCCTAACCACTGACCTTGAGCAAGTGACTCAACCTACCTAGGCCTCAGTTTGTTCATGTGTAAAATAGAGACAATAAAAGAACGTACTTTTTCTTGAAACATTGCTCTACCTATGTACTATAGTTGACAAATATATAAATATTCCATTCAGTCACTGTACCCCCCAAAAAACCACAACTGCCTTTTGCATATAAGGCATTAAT
>NW_007783457.1:2101-2869 GCF_000696425.1 Galeopterus variegatus
GAAGTTATTTACTTATCCAAATAGTAATTACCAATGCTATTAGATTCTTGGATGATGCCTGCAGATAGGAAAATAGAAAGCTTGGCTGATCAGGGAGCATGTCATGTTAGAACCCCTGGAAGAAAGCATCCAAGGGATAGTTTATAAAATTCCTACCATGCTCCCATTACATAGATCTATGTGGAAAGCAACTGTCTAAAACTGTCCTTGTAAAGCACAGTATACCATAAACCCTTATAATTAGATATGGGAGAATGAGAAGAGGTTTAGAGATCAACTTTCCCCAGTCCATCATTTCAAAGATGAGGGAACAGATGTTGAGGTTAAATAATCCTCCCCAAGTTTTACCACCATTAGCTGGTCCCCAGAGTCAACACTAGTTTGTAATACATTACTAATCTCTAAGACACTGCCTTGGAGTTTATCTAAATATGAAAATTTCCTCAAAGTTGTTTGCCAGATTAAAATTTTTTTGTCTATATCATGGAAAAGCCTAAAAATTACCTGAACATCCCAGGAGACTCTGAGGTTCTTGTGGGCAGGGACTGGGTGTTAATCATCCCTGCATTTCCCATGGTTAGCCCATGCTGCGTGTATGGTCAGCACTTTGGTGTCTACGGATGTGATGAAAAGAGAACACACAATGTAATGATTAGCTTGTTAAAAGAAATGCTATGCTTGGTTGTGCTTAACTTACAAAAAGTATTTATTGGGGCCGGCCCGGTGGCGCACTGCTACAGTGTGCCGCTTGGGAGTGCGGTGGCGCTC
>NW_007783458.1:0-580 GCF_000696425.1 Galeopterus variegatus
GCGCCAGCCTGGGAGTAGAGTCAGATTTCACATTAACGACACAGCAGCTATTCTGGGCTTCCGTCTCCAGTTGTCTCCATTTGGAGGGTCACCAGAGGTACTCTCTGTGCCTCTGGTCCCAGATTAATTATTAATCGTGTCTGGGTTTGGGTGAGAAGTTTCAGGGTCACCCATACCCCTCCTGCTCTCCGAGGGGATGTTCAGGTGCCACGTGCTGGTCAGCCTGGTTGCCTGGATACTCCACTTGCTGCTCAGAATCTGGCAACAACTGACTGTCTGCAGGCCATCTGACAAGCCCAAGGGCCACTAGAGCAACCTACAGGTCAATGAAAGGACCCAGGGCCACCCCAAGAGTACTGGGGCTGCCCTGGTATGTGCTGGTGTACTGCAGAACACGAGAGTCACTTGGAGGCCAGAGTGTACTCCATGGTTCACCGGAATGCACACGTCTCAGGCCAGTCCTCCACACGTGGGGCCAGTGGCCTGCGGCCAACTGGGCTCCTGTCAGCAGCCACGGGTACCTGGTTCAGCCGAGGGGGTCAGGTGGGATAGGGCTCTGATGCCCCCTCCTGCAGCTAGG
>NW_007783458.1:2451-2869 GCF_000696425.1 Galeopterus variegatus
TGGAGAGAAGGAGGTGAAGACACTGTCGTGACAACCTCCATGAGAGAGGGATGCTGTGGCCAGACTGCCCAGGCTTCTGACCCACCTCTGCACCTGCCAGAGCACAGCGGCCACCCTCCCTGAGCTTCGTTTTCCTCAGCTGTGCAGTGGGTGATCATCATAGCCCCTACCTCCAGGTGACTGTGGTGATTCCATGAGTTAGCAGGCGTGGGGGCTGAGGGGGGGACACCTGGCACAGAGTCAAGGTGAGCTAAGGATGTGCTCTCATCACTATGAAGGGTGAGGGGAAGTCGTAGACACCCTCAGGGAGCAGCAGCTGACCCTAAGGCATTCTGGAAGGTTCTGGAAAGCCTGATCTATAAATGTATCCCATGGGATAGGTGGAAGATAGGGACTCAGTTGAGGAGAGGGAGCTGGT
>NW_007783459.1:0-1005 GCF_000696425.1 Galeopterus variegatus
ATGTGTTATTAATACAGCTACACTAGTTTTCTCTTGGTTAGAGTTGTATGGTACATATTTTTATTTTCTTTTTCTATATTTCTATACATTTATATTTCATATAAATGGTTCTTTATAAGCAGTATATGGTTGGGTTTAAAATTTTCAATCCTATCTGACCATCTGTGTCTTTTCCTTGGACATATTTGGAGCCATTTATATTTAATATAGCTGCTGATACATTTGTTTTAAAATTCACCATCTTACTATTTATATTTGCTCCATGTATTCTGTTTTTCTTTCTTTCTCCTTTATTGCTTTCTTTTGGATTTACTGAGCATTTTTATTATTCAGTATTCTCTTTTTATTACTTGGTTAATCATATATTCTTTTACTATTCTCTGCAGATTTTTATTACATGCATCTTTGACTTGCCAGAGTTTAATAAAATTAGTACTTTTACTTCTTTATAGACAATGAAAATACCTTAGAATACTTTAACTCCATTTACTTCTCTTCCTACTTATGTGCTAATGATGTCATGTGTTTTAATTTTATATATGTGTTAACCCTACAATACATTAATATGGTTTTGTTTTTATTTTATTTATTTTAAAGAAAATGTAATTTTATTAATATTATTTTGTACATTCTAGGATATTGTTGTGGAGCAGTTGGGAGGGAGGGGGAGAAGGGAAAGGGGAAGGAAATGGGATGGAAGAAGGAGGAAGGAGGAGGGGCAGGATTGAGGCCTATGGGACTTCTCTCATTCCCACAGGGGAGACTGGGTTGCTTCCAGCAGTGGCTTGGTCATTGCGGGGCTAGGTGCAGATGTCGTGGGGGTGTGGCAAAAGCCCTCACCCCCCACCATCCCAGCAAGGGAACCTGGGGCCCTTCTTGCTGTGGTTTGGTGGTCGTCACTGGGCTGGTTGCACGTGTCAGGGGGGTATGAACGAGGCCTGAGGCCCCCCAGAACCCCAGCTCAGGAGAGCCCAGGGCACTTCCTGCAGCAGCTTGGTGGTCGCC
>NW_007783459.1:2516-2869 GCF_000696425.1 Galeopterus variegatus
TACTTTTGTGTAATGTTTTTGAGATTCATCCATAGTTTGCAGTTATCAGTTATCTGTTACTCCTAATGGCTATGCCATGTTCCATTGTATGAATATGAAACAATTTCTTTATTCATTCTGCAATTGATGCATATTTGAGTTTAGTTATTGTGATTAAGGCTGCTGTAAGTATTCTTGTACTCATCTTTTTGTGGACATATGCCTTCATTATTTTTTGGAAATTACTTAGAAATGAAATTGCTACATCTAGGGAAAACGTGTATTTAAATTTATAAGAAATTATCAGTTTTCTAAAATGAGAGAATTTTTTATACTCCCACCAGCAATAATTGAGAGTTCCAGTTGCTCCACAG
>NW_007783460.1:0-543 GCF_000696425.1 Galeopterus variegatus
ATAGTTAAAAATTTTTAATTATCCCAAAACTGAATTATAGGTTTAATATAATTTCTATCAAAATTCCAGCAAGGTTTTTTGTAGATACAGATAAACTTATTCTAAACTTTACAAAGAAAGGTACAGGCTCTAGAAGAGTTAATCTTGAAAAAGAATAATAAAGTGGGAGGAATCATCTTGCCCAGTATTAAGACTACTACATACCTAAAGTAATCAAGAGAGTGTGGCAGAGGGATAAACACATAAATAAAGAGAACAGAAGAAAGAACCAAAAAATAGTCCCACACAAATATGCACAATGGTTTTTGACAAAGGCACAAAAGCAATTCAGAGGAAGAAAGATTGCCTTTTCAACAAATGGTACCAGGGTAATTGGACATCTATAGGCTAAATAAATAAATGAACCATAACTTAAACTTCACAACTTATACAAATATGAACTCAAAATGGGTTACAGACTTAAGTGTAAAAAGTTAAACTATAAATGTTTTAGGAAAAAATAGCAGAAAATCTTTGTGATTAAGGGGGAGGTAAAGGGTTTCT
>NW_007783460.1:2375-2869 GCF_000696425.1 Galeopterus variegatus
AGAGACCCTTGTGGTATTGGAACAGTTCTACATCTTGACTGTATTAATGGCATTATCCTGGTGTTGATATTGTATTGCAGTTTTGCAAGATGATATCATTGGAGGAAACTGGATCTCTCTGCATTATTTCTTTCAACTGCATGTGAATCTACAATAATCTCAAAAGGAAAAGTTTGATTTAAAAAATAAATAAATAAATAAAAATGTATCATATTTATGCACAATAAGAAAATTGATATTAAAATTTTAAAACATCATTTACAATAACATCAAAAAATATTAAACACTTTGAGATAGATCTGACAAAAGCTGGACAAATCTTGTACACTGAAAACTATAAAATGTTGCTTAGAAATATTAAAGAAGATTGTTTTTTCCATTTCTGTGAAGAATGTCATTGATATTTTGATGGGGATTGCATGGAATCTGTAGATCACTTTGGGTAGTATAGACATTTCCACAGTGTTAATTCTTCCAATCCAACTGCATGGAAT
>NW_007783461.1:0-408 GCF_000696425.1 Galeopterus variegatus
TGGACTCATAATGATGGCATTTGAACATCTGCAGACTTAGAGTTGAGACACTGCCCAGATAGTTTAGGTCCAAGTATGCACAGAAGCACAGCAGGCCAGGCCCCTGCACCAGGTGCACCCACTGCCCTCTGCCTGGAGCACCCTCCTTTCTCCACCTACCCATTCCCTCAAGTCCTGGAGGAAGCTTTTCCTTACCCTCCCCTTAGCAATAACACTCAGGCTGAATCCCATGCTTCCACATTGGTACTTGTTTCCTGTTTCTATCTGGTGACCATGGCCTCTCTCTCAAGACAGAGCACATACAGTATAAGGGATGGCTCCTTGTTCACCCCTTCCCTCCTGACATTAGCAGAGTCATCCTCCCTGGGTGTAAGAACCACAGGACCACAGGACCACAGGATCTAATTT
>NW_007783461.1:2600-2868 GCF_000696425.1 Galeopterus variegatus
AATCATGGGTATTCCAGAAGGGAAGGAAAAAGGAAATGGCATTGAAAACATATTCAATGACGTAATAGCAGGAAACTTCCCAGGTATAGGGAGAGATACAAATCTTCAGATTCAGGAGGCTCAAAGATCCCCAAACATATGCAACCCAAAAAGGTCCTCTTCAAGACATGTTACAGCCAAACTAGCAAAACTCAGAGAGAAATGACAAGAGAGAAGTGACAAGTCACCTACAAGGGAGCCCCATCACACTAACATCAGACTTTTCATC
>NW_007783462.1:0-233 GCF_000696425.1 Galeopterus variegatus
ATGAAATGACTCTTTTTCTGTTTAATGCTGTCACATCTTAAAGACAAAAAAATAACTGAATAAACAATATTTCAAATGCCACCACCCTAAATCTTTCACCCCAACTGCCTCTGTCTTCAAACTAGGCAATTATATGTATGCGTACTTTGAACAAGAGACCTCAAAAGCTGTTGGTATCAGAACCCATGCTGGAATGAGAAAAGAAATGATTCTTTAAAAATTGCCTATGGGGG
>NW_007783462.1:2042-2868 GCF_000696425.1 Galeopterus variegatus
TGCAACCCTTGGCTTGGTGTCACCTGCACCGCACTCAGCCAGTGAGCGCACCGGCCATCCCGATATAGGATCCGAACCCGCAGCGGTAGCGCCGCTGCACACCCAAGTGCTGCACTCTCCCGAGTGCGCCACGGGGCCGGCCCTGCCTCCCTTTTATGAAGACCCCTGTGATTACACTGAGCACACCCAGATAATCCAGGATAATCTTCCCATCTTAAAATGATGATCAATTTGTGTTGTTTTAAGCCATTATGTTTGTGGCAATTTGTTACAGCAGCAATAGAAAACTAATATAAGGGTGGCAAAAAAGACTCATGCCATAGGCTAGGAAGAGGAAACTTAGTAGGAAGTAGAACTGTAAAGGAACGGAAGAAAGGAAGTATCTCAGTTCGGCTTAACCCCAAAGTTAAGGGTGTATCTGGGGACCAAATACATATTCCCTCCAGGGACCAGAAGGGGAAGTAAGATTGTTCAAGTAGTTCTTCATGGTTAAAAATGAACCCCTAAAGTTCACTTATTATTTGTATGCATGCACAGTTTCTAAGTTTCTAAATTTTAACAAAATTGGAAAGGATGATAGACCGTTACAAGGTTACAGTTAGATAGGAAGAATAACTTCTGGTGCTCTCGGGTGACAATAGCTAATAACACTGTACATCTCAAGATAGCCATAAATGAGGATCATGAATGTTTCAACCACAAAGAAATGACAAATGTTTAGATGACAGATATGCTAACTATTCTGATTAGATCATTATACAATATATGTGTATACTGAAAATATAAACTGTACCCCATAAACATGTATAATGAAAAATATAAATTT
>NW_007783463.1:0-890 GCF_000696425.1 Galeopterus variegatus
CCCCCCTAAAGCCTTGCTTCCACTTTACAATAAAATCAAGTGGTAAAGGGCATGTTGATAGTATTGATCTGATCATCACATCTTGGGCACAGGTGGTGATGGTCAGCTTTGTACCTCTTGAATATGCCTAATCAATTAAAAACATAAATAAATAGATAAAATCAAGTCTCAGATCAAATTCTTCTGTATATACACACAAACATTTATTTAAAAGTTGACACAATCGGTTATTCTGCTTCTGTAAGTTTGATGGGTTCCCAACACTGTTCTGTTAGGAATACTCTACCAGTATTTCCATGAAAGGCTAGCCAGAGGAATACGCAACACATTCTAATAGCAGGATTCAGCTCATCATTTAATTAGAGTCAGACACCCAAGTAGCCTCTGAATCATCAACTGAAAAAATAGTACTTTTTAGAATTTCAACACAGATTACTATTTTTTAGAGTATATGCTATACACACTGTGTTGATGTAGGGGTGGTGCTATGGTTTGAATGTTTGTCCCCTTCAAAACTCACATTGACATTTAATTGCTATTATAGTAGTATTAAAACTTGGGATCTCTGTGATATAATTAGGCCATGAGGGTTCCACCATCCTGGGTAGGATTAATGCCATTGTAAAAGGGCGAATTTGGCCTCCTCTCACTTTCTTGTGCTCTTGCCCAACCACCTTCTGCCATGTGATGATGCAGCAAGAAGGCCCTTGGCAGATGCAGGCACCTTAATTTTGAACTTCCTATGCTTCAGAATCTTAAGCCAATACATTTATACTGATTATAAATTACTCAGTCTCAGATATTCTGTTATAGTGATGCAAAATGGTCTAAGACAGGTAAGATTGCCTGTATACTATTTGTAGACAAATCAGATGTTTTAAGCAATCATA
>NW_007783463.1:2595-2868 GCF_000696425.1 Galeopterus variegatus
TTTTTTTCCAGGTTCTGATTATTTAATGCCTTAGAATTTCCTCACCATCTCCAGATGTTTTCTCTTAGCCATTTCCAGAATGTCTCTTCTCCATTCCTTCTTCAAAGGTATGCAATAGTGTAGGATAAATATACCTCGGTTTTTTTTTAAATACTTACTATATTTGATCAGGAAGCTGTGAAAGTCCCCATCTTCCTATCACGTGAAATCAGGTTAAGTAGAACCCTCACTATGTAGGTGAGATGGTGCTTGGAAGAACACAGAAGGTTGTCA
>NW_007783464.1:0-323 GCF_000696425.1 Galeopterus variegatus
AGCTGATGAGAGGAAAACTCTTACTAGAATATTTGGGCTGGCAAGTGATACCACTTCTGCTCCGAGATAAGATGGAGACTTTTTCAAGCCATGTTTTAAAATCATAAAAAAACAGAGTCTCCTGCCAGAGATAAGCTGTATGTTGGTCTGGAGCATCTGGGAGCTGTAAGAGAGGAGGGTTATACCAGCATGGCTGAGATGATTACTGAAACCAAGATTATGAGTCATTAAGGTTTGGAAAGTTTTCTCCAGGTGCACAATAGACTACTCAGTATCTTGGATTCTTGAACTGGGGTCAGGTTAACTATTAAAACAGGACAAAA
>NW_007783464.1:2338-2868 GCF_000696425.1 Galeopterus variegatus
TGGCTTAATCTCTCACTATTTTCAAATATATTTTTTACACTTTTTAAAATTTTGATAAAACGTACATAACATACCATTTTAACCATTTTTAAGTGTACAATTTCCGTGGCATTAGTTACATTCACACCAATGTGTAACCATCACCACTATTTTTAGAATTTATTTTATCATCTTGAATAGAAACTCTGTATCCATTAAACAATAATTCCCTACTCTCCCTCCCCCCAGCCTCTGGCAACCACCATCCTACTTTCTGTTTCTACAAATTTTCTTATTCTAGGTACCTTGCAGAAATGGAATTATACAGTATTCGTTCTTTTGTATCTGGTTTATTTCACTCAGCGTAATGTTTTCAGGGTTCATCCACGTCGTAGCATGTGTCAGAATTTCATCCTTTTTTATGGGTGAATAATATTTTATTGTATGGATACATTACATTTTATTTATCCACTCATTTGCTGATGGACATGGGTTGTTTCAACATTTTGGCTATTATGAATAATGCAGCTATGAACATTGGTGTGTGCTAA
>NW_007783465.1:0-473 GCF_000696425.1 Galeopterus variegatus
ACAATGTTAATTCTTCCAATCCATGAGCATGGAATGTCTTTCCATCTTTTTGTGTCCTCTTGAATTTCTTTCAGCAGTGACTTGTAGTTATCATTGTAGGGGTCTTTTCCCTCCTTGTTTAAATTTATTCCTATTGTCTTATTTTTGGCTACCATTGTAAATGGGCTTGCTTTCTTGATTTCCTTTTCTGCTAGTTTGTTGTTGGCATACATAAATGCTACTGATTTTTGCATGTTGATTTTGTATCCTGCAACTTTACTGAATTCCTTTATCAGCTCTAAGAATTTTTTGGTGGAGTCTTTATGTTTTTCTCTATAAGGATCATGTCATCTACAGAGAAATTTGACTTTGTATCTTCCAGTTTGGTTGCCCTTTATTTCTTTCTCTTGCCTGATTGCTCTGGCTGGTAATTCGAGTACTGTGTTAAATAGGAGTGGTGAGAATGGGCATCCTTGTCTTGTTCCTGTTCTTAA
>NW_007783465.1:1202-2868 GCF_000696425.1 Galeopterus variegatus
CCTAATTTACTGAGAGCCTTTATCGTGAAGGGATGTTGAGTTTTGTCAAATGCTTTTTCTGTGTCTACTGAGCTAATCATATGGTTCTTGCCCTTGATTTTATTGATGTGGTGTATCACACTTACTGGCTGGTGTATGTTGAAACATCCTTGCATTCCTGGGCTGAATACCACTTGATCATGATGTATAATCTTTTTGATATTCTGTTGTATTCTTTTGCTAATATTTTGTTGAGGATTTTTGTGTCCATGTTCATCAAAGATATTGGCTTGTAGTTTTTGTTGTGTCTTTGTCTGATTTTCATATCAGGGTGACACTGGTCTCATAGAATGAGTTTGGGAGAATGGCCTCTGTTTTAATTTTTTGGAATAGTTTGAAATTAATTCCTCTTTAAACGTTTGGTAGAATTCAGCAGTAAAGCCATCTGGACCTGGGTTTTTCTTTGTGGGGAGATTATTGATGATTCTTAATCTCATTACTCATAATTTCTCTGTTCAGATTTTCTGTTTCTGCTTTCTTCATTCTTGGTAGTTTGTATGTGTCCAGAAATTTATCCATTTCCTACAGGTTTTCAAATTTGCTGGCAAATGGATATTCACAATAGTCTCTAATGATTATCTGTATTTCTGTGGTGTCAGTTGTGATGTCTCCTTGTTTGTTTTTGATTTTTGTTATTTGGGTCTTTCTTCTTTTTTAGTTAGTCTAGCTAATGCTTTGTGTTATTTTGTTTATAGTCTCAAAAAACCAACTTTTTGTTTTATTGATCTTTTGTGTCTTTTTTAAAGTTTCTGTTTCATTTAGCTCTGCTCTGTTCTTAATTATTTCTTTCTGTCTCCTGATTTGGGGATTGGATTGTTCTTGTTTTTCTAGTCGAAATGTTATGCAAGGTTATTTACTTAAAGTCTATTTATTCTTTTGAAGTAAGCATTTATTGCAATAAACTTCCTCATAGTACTACTTTTGCTGTATCCCACAGATTTTGGTCTGATGTATCTTTATTTTTATTAGTTTAGGTAAATTTTTTGATTTCCTATTTAATTTCTTTTTTGACCCACAGGTTGTTCAGGAGTTTGTTGTTTGGTTTCCACATATTTGTGTAGTTTCAAGGGTTTCACTTGTTATTCATTTCTAGTTTTAGTCAATTGTGGTCTGAGAAGATATTTGAAATAATTTCAGTTTTTAAAATTTGTTGAAACTTGATTTATGACCTAAAGGTAGTCTATTCTGGAGAATGTTCCATGTGTTGAAAAGAAGAAAGTGTATTCTGTAGTCATAGGATGAATGTTCTGTAGATGTCTATCAAATCCAATTGGTCTAATGTGTCATTTAAATGATGTGTTTCTCTGTTGACTTGTTGCCTAGATGATCTGTCCAATGATGAGAGAGGTATATTGAGGTCCCCCACTATTATTGTATTGGGGTCTGTCTTTCTATGTAGGTCTAGCAATGTTTGCTTTATATATCTGGGTACTGCAGTGTTGGGTGCATATATATTTATGACTGTTATGTCTTCTTGCTGGATAGATCCCTTTACTATTATATAGTGGTCTTTTTTGTCTCTTTTTATGGTTTTTGGTTTTAAGTCTATTTTATCTGATATAGGAGTAGCTACTCCTGCTCATTTTTGGTTTCCATTTGCATGGTATATCTTTTTCCATCCCTTCAC
>NW_007783466.1:0-467 GCF_000696425.1 Galeopterus variegatus
CTCCTTTTCTTATTTGCAATTTATTTGTTGAAGAAACCAAGTCATTTGTCGTTCCTTTAGGGTACTTTAACACTTTCTTCTATACTCTGTATCTTCTGTAAGTCTGTAGTTACAGGTAAAGGCTTGATTGGATTCAAGTTTGATTTTTGTGACAAGACTAATTTATAGGTGGTTGTGGTCTTCCATCAGGAGGCACATACATCTTGTCCCTGTTCTTGTGATGTCTGCAGCCATTGATGTGCAATGCCTAGCTTCATTAATTCAAGAGAGGTGGCAAAACAGTGATATTCTAATTCTGTCTCTTCTCTTTTATTTATTAGCTAGGATACACCTATGTAGAGAAATTTCCCTTCATCAACTCTTTGGTTACCCAAAGTTATATTTCATAAAATAAAGGCCGGATACACATTTGATTCTTTTACTTACCAGTTATCAAAATAATGAGTTTGTTTTCCAGCATCCTTCAG
>NW_007783466.1:2582-2868 GCF_000696425.1 Galeopterus variegatus
TTTTTTTTTTCTCTACAATTAATTTTTACTAAATTAGAAAATCCTAATTTACAGGTATTCAGCAGTTCTAACAGTTTGTTGTGGAGTGTTTCTGTTGCTGCCTTAAACCACCTCAAAATTTAAGCAGCTTGTAACAGGAATTTATTTCTCATGATTCTGTGAGACAGGAATATGTTCAGGGCTTGGCCAGGTGGTTCTTCTGCTCCATGACGTTTCAGCTGGGGTCACTCACTTAGCTGCATTCAGCTACTGGCAGGGCTGAGCTGGGAGGTCCAAGAAGGCCTCA
>NW_007783467.1:0-427 GCF_000696425.1 Galeopterus variegatus
TCTATTCCATGGATTTTGCCAGCCTGACACTGTTTCTTGAGCATGTCTCACCCAAGATACTAACTGTCATTCTGGTTTCTTATGCTTGATAACTATTCTTCACTCCTGGCAGTGACACTTGGCTGTATTACTGGCCTGTCTCCCATGACCATGACCCAAATCTGTCAATGATCTAGTTTGCTGAACCTTTTTAATAAGATTATAAAGTCAAAGGACCATGGTTATGTTTACAAATGACCCCTTAAAATTATGAATATTAAATTCACAGATGACAAAAAAGATGAATCGAATGGATGCTGGAATCCAAATTCATAACTGTAATATGCAAGTAGAACCATAAAAAATAAAAATAAATGTAATGGGAATATATGAGTGTACAAAGTCCTGTGATTTGTTTATTTTGGATTTTTTTATTTTATTTTGTAGA
>NW_007783467.1:1288-2868 GCF_000696425.1 Galeopterus variegatus
ATGATGATGATGATGATGATAATAATAATAATAATAATAATAATAATAATAATAATAATATAATAATAATAATAGAAGTATAATGTACTGCCAAAGAAAATAATAGCCTCTGTAATCAAAACACCATTGACAGAGTAGGCTATTCCCAGAGGAATGTGCATGACATGTTGTTGTACCTGAAGAGCGTATTACTTGATGAAGTAAAATCAAAAAACAAAAACATTTTTTTAACATTGAAGAAAGAAATCTTTCCACAAATGGCAAAAGCATTCTTCACATTTTTTGAAGGACTCTTCCATGGGACATAATGTAGGCCTATTACCCATTGCTAGAGGGCACAACTTGGAAAAACTTAAAATCTGAGAAAGAGCTCAGAACAATCCAAACTGGAGAGGATTGCCACATGAGGGACTGAGCTACTGTCCCTGAAGATGTTCAAGATGAGAACAGGCATGGATTTCACACTGGCTGCACAGTTATGCTAGATAACGTCTAACATTTTTGTTAACTCCTACAATTATGTAATTTTAATGCTGCATCAGGATTGAAGTCTTCTGTGCTGTTTGCCATCAAGGACTGGTTTAAGGAGAAGCTGCAACCCTTTGACCTTAAGCTTTATGGGAAAACAGAAGAAGCACAACATATATCCAAGAACATAAAAACTTACTTTCAAGATCTTATTTGTTTCTTACATAAATTTGTACATTGCTATTATGGTTTCCCACTCTACATCTGAATAAACTGAGGCTCAGCAAGGCTGTGTTATTTGTCTAAAGTCTCCTGTCTAGCAAGTGGAACCCCTGAGTCATCTGATTTCTGAGCCCATTTATTTATTAACCATAAAAACTAGTATTTCTCTTCCTTTCTGGCTGTATTCTTCATGATTAAGAGCATAAGGTAACTCTTGTCTCTACAGTTCTGATCCAACCTTATAAAACTAACTTTTCCCAGATATAACAAAAATGTGATTAGCCATTTTTTAGGAAACTAACAAAGTCGAATTCAGAAGGGTATTTGTCTGGACTCTTTCACTTAGGTATTGATATCTCTGGAATTAGAGCTTGGTTTGGCACTCCTAGAGAGTCAGTTAAGTTATTGTTCCTCCATGAAATTATTGCATTTTTTAGCCAAAATTCAGCATTGCCTTTTGGGAACTGTTACATTGACACTAATGCACGATTGTTTTGAATTTATAAAGAGAAATTCTTGGCTGCACTAGGTACAAGGAATAGTTGGGCTTTAAATCTCAAGTTCTGTCCACCAACAATCCTCATCCCACTTTAGCAGGGATTTGCACCTAAATTTCCAATGTGTCCCCTCAGTGTTATTTCCACTCCTGTTTCCAACATTAACTAAATTGTAAAATATATTGAGGCACCGATGCATAGTGATTAGTGACAGAATTTGCAACTAGACTCTTTGGGTACAAATCCTGGTTTAATGTTTTTAATCCCTCCACATCTTGGTCAGCTCATTTGTAAAAGAGAAGTAATAATGCCTTCCTCGAAGAATAAATAAATTAGGGCCGGCCCAGTGGCGCACTGCTACAGTGCGCCGCTTGGGAAGCGCGGCGGCGCTCC
>NW_007783468.1:0-2868 GCF_000696425.1 Galeopterus variegatus
GTGACAAGACTGCTAGAGAATTTAGAAATTGTGATGAAATGATCATAGATGATGTTATAGGGTTATACATGTCCCCCAAACATTCATGTGTTGGAAACTTAATCCACACTGCAATAGTGTTAAAAGGATGGGAAATCCTATTATGGTAGTTGAAAAGAGGTTATTAGATTTTGAGGACTGTGCCCTCATGAATGTATTATCCATTGATGGCTTAATGGGTGGTCATGGGCATGGTTCTATTGTCTTTAAAAGGAGAGCAAGTGAGCATGGTAGCCCTCTCTTGCTCAGCCCATTCACCGTGTGATACCCTGCATGGCTGTGGAGAGTCACCACCTAAGAAAAAGGCTCTCACTAGATGCACCCCTGGACATTGAACTTCCCAGCCTCCAAAACTGTAAGAAATAAATTTTATTTCTTAATAAGTTACCCAGTTTCAGGTATTCTGTCATAAGCAACAGAAAGACTAATGCAGATGAGTGGCAAAACCTATTCCTTAGCTACCATTTCCTAATATTTAGAAACATCCCACAGAACATTCTAGAAGAAGGTTTAGAAAACTGTAGTCTGTGGGCCAAATCTGGCATGCTGCCTGTTTATGCAAATAAAGTTTTATTGGAACATAGCAATACTCATTTGATTATGTATTTCTATGGCTGTTTTCATGTTACATTGGCAAAGTGAAGTAGTTACAAAAGATATTATTACTATAATATTTAGTCTATGATGTTTACTATCTGGCTGTTTACAAAAAGTTTGGTGACCCTGCTCCAGAAATTATCTCATTGATGTGATTGAAAATCTCCCAGAATTGGAATAAGTATTATGATTGAACTATTAAACCTATATATATAGTCATAGCCTTGAGTACTGACAAATGGAAGGATGTCAAATTGTTTTCTGTAACTGCTTATGTAATGTAGTACTTCTCAAAGGTTAATGTGAACATCAATCATGTAGTGTAAGGGTTAATTGAGGAAATTTTGTATCAGGAAGGAGGCTTCTGCCTGCTCTGCCTCTCCTCCTTAGGGTGTCTTCTTGACAATATAATAGGCTTAATGAAAAGATTTGACCTGATTTTACAATGCAAGTTCAAGGGCCTTCTCACCTTTGAAACTGTGAGTGTTACAGAATTAGCTCTGGGGTTTGTAACAGGCATAGGTGAGACAATATCTCATCTCTCAAGGAAGTAAGAGAACTTTTAATTGTTGTCGAGGCTTTAACGTCACTTTCAGAACCCCTTACATGCATGGAAGGCTGACAATGCCTACCCAATATTAAAATTACATTTTCTCTCTCTCTTCTCTTTTACAGTAGTATAGAGGGATCTTTTGTTAGTAGGACTTTTTCATTTCTCTCACAGAACAATCTATCTAAAATGCAGATTCTTCTTTGTAGACCTGGTATGGCACCCAAGAATTTGCATTTCTAATTAGCACCCAGGTGACATTCTGAGACCACACTTTTGAGTTACTAAATGCAAATAGAAAAAAAACATGTTTCAGATTTCTAAAACCAGAGTAAAAGTAAATGTAGCTTTTGAAACCCCCCATTTCCATTCACAGTTACTTGCCATTTAAAATTCACTCTCTTGTGGGAACAAGGGAAATAAATTTTATTTCTTAATAAGTTACCCAGTTTCAGGTATTCTGTCATAAGCAACAGAAAGACTAATGCAGATGAGTGGCAAAACCTATTCCTTAGCTACCATTTCCTAATATTTAGAAACATCCCACAGAACATTCTAGAAGAAGGTTTAGAAAACTGTAGTCTGTGGGCCAAATCTGGCATGCTGCCTGTTTATGCAAATAAAGTTTTATTGGAACATAGCAATACTCATTTGATTATGTATTTCTATGGCTGTTTTCATGTTACATTGGCAAAGTGAAGTAGTTACAAAAGATATTATTACTATAATATTTAGTCTATGATGTTTACTATCTGGCTGTTTACAAAAAGTTTGGTGACCCTGCTCCAGAAATTATCTCATTGATGTGATTGAAAATCTCCCAGAATTGGAATAAGTATTATGATTGAACTATTAAACCTATATATATAGTCATAGCCTTGAGTACTGACAAATGGAAGGATGTCAAATTGTTTTCTGTAACTGCTTATGTAATGTAGTACTTCTCAAAGGTTAATGTGAACATCAATCATGTAGTGTAAGGGTTAATTGAGGAAATTTTGTATCAGGAAGGAGGCTTCTGCCTGCTCTGCCTCTCCTCCTTAGGGTGTCTTCTTGACAATATAATAGGCTTAATGAAAAGATTTGACCTGATTTTACAATGCAAGTTCAAGGGCCTTCTCACCTTTGAAACTGTGAGTGTTACAGAATTAGCTCTGGGGTTTGTAACAGGCATAGGTGAGACAATATCTCATCTCTCAAGGAAGTAAGAGAACTTTTAATTGTTGTCGAGGCTTTAACGTCACTTTCAGAACCCCTTACATGCATGGAAGGCTGACAATGCCTACCCAATATTAAAATTACATTTTCTCTCTCTCTTCTCTTTTACAGTAGTATAGAGGGATCTTTTGTTAGTAGGACTTTTTCATTTCTCTCACAGAACAATCTATCTAAAATGCAGATTCTTCTTTGTAGACCTGGAGTGGCACCTAAGAATTTGCATTTCTAATTAGCACCCAGGTGACATTCTGAGACCACACTTTTGAGTTACTAAATGCAAATAGAAAAAAAACATGTTTCAGATTTCTAAAACCAGAGTAAAAGTAAATGTAGCTTTTGAAACCCCCCATTTCCATTCACAGTTACTTGCCATTTAAAATTCACTCTCTTGTGGGAACAAGGGAGTCAAATGCTTAGCTCTCCTTCTTTTCCTCTTTCCTGAGATGGTTTTAGTTCTGAGATGC
>NW_007783469.1:0-729 GCF_000696425.1 Galeopterus variegatus
ATGGCGTGTCTGGGAGGTTACTTAACCCATCTCTGCTCCGGTTTCCCCTGTGTGAACCCTCAGTGTGGTACCTGGCCTGCTGACCGACTGCTGGCACAAAAAGCAAAAGCATGGCTACGTGGAAGTCACAGGGACCCCTCATTTTATGAAACAGATATGTGTTGGTCACACTTCTGTGACAGTCCCCCAGCACATGGGAAGGGCATTGTCAGTGACAGAAAGAGCAATGATGGGAGATGTTAGACGTCAGGCTGTGCCTTAGTCGGGTTGGTTTGGGGACATTACATTGCTGTCCTGGGCCTCACTGCTTGTCACTGAAAGAAGAGGCATTGGGCAGATGATTGTCTAGGGCCTGTCCCAGCTGGCTTCTTCCCTTCTTGTGTCCAGCTGGGTGGAGCATAGCCCTGATCAGTGCCTACCCAGGTGCTGTGACTTGAGGTCTAGAGAAGGAATCCACATGGCCTTAAAGGTCTTCTCTCCCTAGTCGACAGGAGGCTGGCCGCCACAGCTCTTTCCTGGTGGATGGTGAGTTTTGGGACACACAGGTATTCCCAGGTGGGGTTGTTAGGGGTTCCTAGGATCAGAAATCCTCTCATCACATCAGCTGTCTCGATTCCAGAAAATAAAGCCCAAGAAAGCACACTGAGACTAAAAAGCAGAGGAAAGAGCCCCGAGCCAGTGGTGCCTGGTCGCTGAAAGCAAACATCGCCTCCTGGGAACCTGGTAATA
>NW_007783469.1:2489-2868 GCF_000696425.1 Galeopterus variegatus
GGCAGATGTTCATTTCACAGAGCAGGATGCTGTGTTCACATGCAACCTCGACAGCAGTGACGTTTCAACCAGTGTTTATGGTTTAGTTAGGAAGAGGACTGCTTCCTCATAAGTTCATAAACGTGTGTGTTAAAGCACTTAGAAACACAGCTAGTGCATAATAATCTCCATAGTGTTCACTGTTCTCATTATTACTGTCACCCTTTACTTGCATGCAGTGATTCCTGGCAGGCTGCAGACAAGGACGGGCATTGGTGGAGAGGTTGGCCCTTATTAGTGGTGATGAGTGGATTGCCAGCACACTGTGCATGTGCCACAACCTGTGACTTCTCTTAGTGTTGTGTTCCTTTACCTGGGACCTCCCAGCCCACTTGCTTCC
>NW_007783470.1:0-320 GCF_000696425.1 Galeopterus variegatus
CCCTTTATTTTATATTTTATCTCTTTTTTAAAAATTCTCCTCTGAACTATATTTCCTTCTAGCTCATAAATTCGACTCTGTAAACGTCCTCACGTAAATATATCATACTGCATATTCCTGCACATTTTTATCAATCCATCTGCTTGCCATATCATGAAAGAGGAAGAAGAATTGGGTTTATGTAAACATCATTAAGGAATCATAAAATATTGAGTACTTGGGAACTGGAAAATTATACTATATGCTTTTAATAACATTTTAGAAAAAAATAACTATACTAAATATTGGCAGAGATTTCATTTTTCCCTCAGTTTCCTCAA
>NW_007783470.1:2422-2867 GCF_000696425.1 Galeopterus variegatus
GCTTTGTGCTCCACATGCTCATTGAGCAATTGTATTCATGCATTGATACAGTACTTCTTCAATTTTAATGTGCATTTGAAACACCTGGGGATCTTGTTAAACTATAGATGCTGATTCAGTAGGTCCTGGGTGGGGCCTCAAATTGTGCATTTCTAGAAAGTTCCCAGGTGATGCTGCTGGTATGTAGACCACACTCTCAGTAGTGATGGATTAGTATAATAATTTTTAGAGCCTTTCTCTGTGTCAGAAGGAAAAGCTTTGAGTAAAGTGTAGATTATTCTTCCCATTTGACCTCCTGTCTCTAAAAGCATGACTTTCTATTTTTCCACATTGGCATACAATTATTGATTTTCCTGTGCAAACAAACACACAGGATTCACTGTAATTTATTTATATAAATTTAACATTAATAAAATTTGGAAGAGTTTTAAATATATTTATATGT
>NW_007783471.1:0-440 GCF_000696425.1 Galeopterus variegatus
GTGATGGTGATGATGGTGATGGTGGTGATGATGGTGATGATGATGGTGATGGTGATGATGTTGATGATGGTGATGGTGATGATGGTGATGGTGATGATGATGATGATGATGATGGTGATGATGGTGATTGCGATGATGATGGTGATGATTGATGGTGATGATGATGGTAATGATGGTGATGGTGGCGATGTTGGTGGTGATGTTGATATAGGAAATAGCTAACGTTTAACACCTCTCTGCATACCAGGTACTTGCTAATCACTTTCCATTCACGATTTCACTTATTCTCACAACCATACTACGAGTCAGGTAAAATCATCATTCCTATCTTATAAATGAGAAGAAGCAAAGGCCCAGAGAGGCTAAGTACCTGGCCCAGGACACACAGATGTGAAGTGCAGGGGCTGGGAGCTGACCCAGCCTGTGAGACCTCTACACGT
>NW_007783471.1:2454-2867 GCF_000696425.1 Galeopterus variegatus
AAAAAAAAAAAAAAAAAAAAAAAAAAAAAAAAAAAAATTCCCACCAGTGTAGCAATGTCACCAACTTGATAGATCCATTGATTCCATTTTTGGAAAAATCTTTTGATTTTTAGGGATTGCTTTTGTAAATATAATTTTTTTATTACTTCATAAAAATATTTCACAGTCAAATCCAGCAAGGCACATTCAGAGAAGTCCAACTTCTATTCCTGTTCCTTCTGTCCTGGTTCCTTCCTCCCCCCGTAGGGAGCCTCTGTTTGTTTTTTGTTTGCTGTATTATCAAAAAATAAGAAGTCATGGGGCCGGCCTGGTGGCGCACTGCTACAGTGCGCCGCTTGGGAGCGCGGTGGCACTCTCGCCGAGGGTTCGGATCCCACATGCAGACCGGTTCCCGCTCACTGGCTGAGCGAGGT
>NW_007783472.1:0-477 GCF_000696425.1 Galeopterus variegatus
CTAGCCGGTCCCGTAGAGAGGTTGCTTCCCGCATCCCAGAACTTCCCCTGAATCCCCTCTGCCCTATTCTGTCGTAAGGGGTAGGCAGTAAATGAGGTCCCTGTGGGAAAACTTAAAGAAATAAAGTATGTGGGAAAAAGTACGTTGGGAAGACAGGTTCACCCAGCAAAGGCAAGTTCTCCTTCCTGGGAACTTCATTGAGTTGACAATTTATGTTCCTCCAATTCCTGAGTGATCTCATGGCTCTACTGTCCTTTGTACTGCATGTCGGGACAGGTAAGCATGTAACATATAAGTATGTAAGTCCTTCAGCTTGACATTTACAGAGTCATTAATTGTAAGAGAAAGCACTGCCTGCATGGGACATCCTTCTGGTTTCTGGAAGGGGGTGATGTTCAGATTGGGGTGGGCATGTGCTGAGGCAGCACAGGGGCCTCCTGTGGGGCGTGATGTGAGTTACATCTCCTGCCCCAGATA
>NW_007783472.1:2203-2867 GCF_000696425.1 Galeopterus variegatus
CCGGGCTGGCCCGTGAGTTGTATTCTTTATAACAAAATCATAATCATAAATATAGTGCTTTCCTGAGTTCCGTGAGTTGTTCTAGTGAATTATCAAACATGGGGTGTTTTAGTCCGTTTTGTGTTGCTATAACAGAAACACCTGAGACTGGGTAATTTATAAAGGAAAGAGGTTTATTTGGCTTACAATTCTGGGACAGCTGTGTCTGGCATGGGCCTCAGGCTGCTTCTACTCGTGGAGGAAAGTGGCAGACAGCCGGCGGGTACAAGCAGATCACATGGCGAGAGGAAGCAAGAGAGACAGAGGAGGTGCCAGGGTCTTTTCAAGCAATGAGCTCTCGTGGGACTAAGAGAGCGAGAACTCACTCATTAATCCCTCCTCCCCCAGGAAGAGCATTAATTCATTCATAAGGGATCTGTCCCCATGACTCGAACAGCTTCCAACACTGCCACATTGGGGATCAAATTTCCACATGAGTTTTGGAGGGGACAACACATTCAAACGCCATCAATGGGGGACACGGGAACCCCTGAATTTGTAGTCAGCCAGGAGGAAGTGTGCTGTCTTGGAGATTCCTGAGACTTACAGCTGGCTTCTGAAGCGGAGGCAGTCGTGAGGGACCGGGCCCTTAACATGTGCGTGTGTGTGAGGGGGTCTGTACTAA
>NW_007783473.1:0-951 GCF_000696425.1 Galeopterus variegatus
CCACCGCGCTCCCAAGCGGCGCACTGTAGCAATGCGCCACCGGGCCGACCCCTCATAAGTAGATAATTTAAGGAATTATTCTTAAGCTGGTGAGTACATAGGTGCTTCATTAAGTATTATTTTTTAAAATCTATATATGTTTTCTACACTCTGCTATGTACAGTCCATTTCCTTAAAAGCAAGGTCAAAAAAATCAAATAAGTTTTCTGCCTTGTTCTGATATTTAAGACTTTGGTAAAGGGTTCAAGTTTTAGAGAGTGTATACAGTGATCATCTGAAAAAAGAGTGTGCTTTCTAAGCTACCATTAAGCTTATCATTTTAATTAATCCTCTAAAATTGTTTGTTACCTACTAATAGAAGATCAGTTACTCAGGTCCTCCAGAGTTAGTTAATCCTTTAGTTTTGGATGATAAAGGGTGAAAAACAAAAATTAAAGAGAAAAGTTGCTCCTGAAGTTCCCTCCTTTTCCATCCTGTACAGGCTTAAACACCTGTTCACATATACTGATGCCCATTCTCCAACATTTGGTCAGACTCCAAGGGCTACCTTTGACTTTAACTCTGGTATTACACATCTCACTCTGCCTTTATTATTCACCTCTGAGTTTTAACTATTACTATTAATTTGGTATATCATTCAGTGAACTAGTAATACATGCTATCACTTTAAAGTTTGGAATTAGATTAAACTTTTAACTCTGCTGGCAAATCTGGTGTTTTTTTAGAACTGGATGCCTTCTAGAACTTTTGTTTATTGTGTTTTTATTAGTTCAATGCCAATTTTTACCTTTTGAAATTACCTCCCTATTTTTTATTCATTCAGCAAATATTTATGTACTTTTTTACTATATATACAGAACTGTTTGGGGTAGGAATGCGGCAGTGAACAAAGACAAGCTCATAGTCTTTATGCGTAAAGTGTACATTCTATTCATGGGAGGGGTGGGGATG
>NW_007783473.1:1902-2867 GCF_000696425.1 Galeopterus variegatus
AGACAAGCTCATAGTCTTTATGCGTAAAGTGTACATTCTATTCATGGGAGGGGTGGGGATGGAGGGTGCTAGACAAGTAAAGTGACCTACTGCAATTTTGTTTGACATAACATTTTTCAATAAGACATGTCCCATTGTTACCAAGGGATTACTATATATACCCATATGTTACTATATGTCTTCTAATACAGGTTCGTAATAAAGTGACAATATACTCATATTCCCTCTTCTAAGCATGTCTTAACAGGTTAAACCACACAACTATGATATCCCTATACTATATAATTAACATCTTAAATAACAGCTTTGAAATTTCTCAGTGATAGATTTGCACTGCCCTAAAAATCGAGACGTATACACTTAGTACCATATGCATTAAAACTGGAAAGGATTGGTCCTCATCATACATGTACTAAAATCACAGTTTAATGCTAGTTGGTTTTCTTTTTCTTTTTTAAATAAAAATTGTATAGTTTCCAATTAAATACAGAAAGAAGCTATCTTTGAGAACCTGATCTTTCAGTCCATGAATATTTAATAAAAATGATGAAATTAGTAATGATCTTTGAAAGGAGAAAGATTCAGGGAAGAAAGACCAATAATGGCCCACCTGTAGTAGAATGCTTAATATTGCGGTGAAGGCATTTAGCAAAAGCACACTGGAGATGAAAAGATTGCCCAAAGCTTTTCTTCCCTTTGATCTACATGTTGTGTCTCACATGACAAGAGTGTGACACCGCGTCAAACACAAACTTGCCTTTCCTGTGTCTCCTTCCTGGTATGGCATGCCAGTGAGGAAAATCTCTGTTATATAATGTCCTGTATCTTCAAAGCAAAACAAGCCTTCAAGTAAGAGATATTTTCACCCCTGGAAAAGTTCTACCCATCAAAATAAGAGATCCTTATCTGTTGCCGATGGGAGTGTCATAAAGGCCTTTAAAATGTTTTAATATCTTGATTAAACA
>NW_007783474.1:0-2867 GCF_000696425.1 Galeopterus variegatus
TCCATCTATTTTCTTTCATTGCTTTATTTTGAATAATTTCTTTTGCTATGTATTGAAGTAAGATGATGTTTTCTTCTGTGTTATCTAAATGTTATTCATCCCAAACAGTGTATTTCTCTTTTCAGATACTGTATTTTCCATCTCTAGATATTCCATTTGGAACATTTTTGCCTACCCTTTCTGTCCTCATCATGCTCTTTTTTTCCTCCACTTTTTTGAAGAATATGGAGCATATTTAAAATAATTGCTTTAAACTTCTTCTCCACCGGTTTTATCATCTCTTTTATTTCTGGGTCAATTTCTATGGATAAATTTTTCTCTTGGTTAAAGGTCATATTTTCCTGCTTCTTTACATGCCTGGTAATTCTCTGCTGGATGCCAGACAAAATAAATTTTATGCCACTTGGGAGTGCAGCGGTGCTCCCGCCGAGGGTTCGGATCCCACATACAGACCGGCGGCTCACTGGCTGAGCGAGGCGCGGGCGCAACACCAAGGGTTGCGATCCCGTTGCCGGTCTCAAAATAAATAAATAAATAAATAAATAAATAAATAAATAAATAAATTTTATGTGTTTGGTCACTGGATTTGTTGTACTTCTACAAATTACTGTTTGATTTTTTTCTGACAATCAGTTAAGTTAGTTGGAATTAGTAGGACCCTTTCTATGCTCTCCTTTAAGCTTTTAAAGAGTGAATCTAGAGAGGCTTTTTGTCTAAAGCTTATTTAAGTCTCACCACTAAGACAATACTCTTCAAGGGATTCTGTCCAGTGTCATAGGTAAGGTAAGTTGGTGAGAATAAAATCTATTTCCAATTCTGTGTGGGCTCCAGCTTCTCTTGTTTAATGATTTTCTCCCCTTGTCTTGGGTCATTTCCCCTCGTACATGAGCATGTGAGTACTCAGCCAAAAACTCAAGAGACTGAGTGCAGATATTTAGAGTTCTCTCATCTGCCCCACACATTCTAGCTAACTAAACTGTGCGCTCAACTCAGTGTGATACCTGAGCTGTGTTTGCTCTCCTCCTCTCCATACTACAGATGCAATGGCAGGGCTCACATCACTTGTTATCTTTGCTCAGGGTCATGGTCCTGCACTGCCTTCTATTCAACGTTTGAAGAACACTACAACCTGCATTTTGAGTGGTTTTCTAGCTATTTAAGAAGGCAGAGTACATTGGGATCTGGTTATTCCATCACAACCAGAGTGGAAGTTTTAGAATGACCTTTTAATAAGTACTTTGAAATCCATATTAATGAAATGTTTCCTACAATTATATATGTAAATATTCGTTTTATTATTTTTGCCATTGTCCTTCAGGGACATCAGTTATGAAAATGTTAACTTTTGTCTATATTTTATATAAAATTAGTTTTTAATTTTTAAAAAATCTTTGCTCATTTCCATTTTACCCATTCCCTCACTCATGTGCCTCCTTATGCTCCTTTGCAATTTCTATTCCCATATATGCTGCTTTAAATAGGGCTTTAATTTTTGTCATTGCTTTTTTTTCTACCTCTCTTTTAAACTGTCCTAGCATATTATATTTTATCTCAATTTTTGTCCCACCTTATTAGCCTTGAGTTTTGTATCTTTGTTTAAAAAAAATTGTGCTTTTTACTAAATTGTTTGAATTCATGGAACTATCAAAATGTAACAAAGTATAAAATAAAATATAAAAATAGTTGGTCACTACTTTTATATCTATTCAGTAAAAACATGTTTCTGGTGATTGCCTTACTTCTGCCGTTCGTGTTTCTGGTCTTCCTTTTTATGGGATATTATTCTGAATATATTCTTGTGCATGTGTGTTTATATGTGTGTGTATTCATGAATGTGTGTACACACACATACATAATTTTTCAATGACACTACTCAGTTTTGAAGAAATGAATTTTCTCTGTGTGTATGTAGGAGTTTCCCATGGGGAAAGAGCTGGGAGAAATTTCTGTCTACAATGGAGGTTCTTCGGATGCAAGGTTATATATTCATGTGAGTTCTTCTAACCATTGATTCTTCGCAGCCAACCAAACTTGGCAACTGCTCATGATTTATAGTCCCATTTTTCTACTCCACCTTATCATCCAAATGATTTCTGCTAATATGGCAAGTCTGGTTGTCCTTATTTAATCTTGCCTTCCTTGCTATTTGGAGGTTGCAACGTGGGTTCAAGGAGGTACATACTATTTGTCTTGTTCCAAGTGAGCAGTTACTGATTTTCTACCAACTGTAAATAAAAATGTTTCTCTCATTTGGTCTTATATCTGTATGTGCACACCTTTCTGCACCCCGATTTGATATTCATAGTTTAGTAGTTTGACAAACAGATAACTTTCAGTCTTATTAATTAAAAAAATTTATTTTCTTCTCAATATCTTTATTGTTTTGAGAGATGTTCAAAATAAAAGATGTAGGAATGTCTTTACTCCAACAGTTTAACATTGGAATTCAAATGTCGTTTTCAAATTATAGATGTTTAACAACCTTGGTGCTAGAAATCAACAGCAAGGATTATTAACTGGCCAATAGTAACTGTGAAGAAGAAATACAGGTAAAGTTTATTATAATCACTTAGATGTCCTTTTATTTTGCCGTTTATTACTGTGGGTCGATTATGATGTGAGAACATGCAGTGATACAAAATGCATGTCTCATAGAAGCCAAATTAGGCCCAGAAGAAAACTTAAAATCAATCCAACTCATTGATTAATATTTAAATATTCTGTATATCATCATTGTCAAATGGTTATCCAATCCACTTCTGGTAAAACCTACTCCTGTTAAAAGAGAGCTGTCAGATTTATAAAGCTGCTCATTATATCTTTGGACAACTTAACTGTAGCATTGGCATTAACCAGCTTTCTTTGAT
>NW_007783475.1:0-762 GCF_000696425.1 Galeopterus variegatus
TTATCTTTAACAGAAATTGTATACACTTATAAATGGTCTGATATTTATCCATTTATTATTAAAATAACACTGGTTATAGTATCAATAATTTTATTCCTGTATTGTCTTTAATATTTTTCAAGGTCTTCTTCAAAAAAAGGATTTCTTTCTTATTTAATTTTGCCTTAATATAGCATCATACTGAGGACACTAAATTGCAATAACTGCCATTTATATAATGTCTTATTTCTTTCCCAGAAGTGTGTAAATATTAATTAAAATTATCTCACAAAGAATCCCCACAAATCTCTTGTGAAATATGTAAAATAATAAACAATATATAGGGATATAAAATCATTATAATGAATGTGTGTTTTATATGCTATTGTTAACTACTTTATTTGTAAAAATACAGAAACATTCTCAAAGCATTTTCATTATGTCTGCAGATGTCCTAAAATAGAATAAATGAACATAAACTACTTTTTTCTGTTTTTTATTACTTTGTTTTTAATTCTAAGCATATAATTATTTAGAGGGCCTAATTATTATCATTTTAACTAAGCTATAAGACCAAACTAAAAATGTCTTTTAGTGTGATGTAAGGTGATCTAAGTCAAGCCCCACTCAATTGACTAAATGTATGATCTTATCTATGTATCAAAGCAGACTAAAAGTTTGTCTTAAAATTTTATTTTTAAAAAATAAATGTCAACTTCTGGTTTCTAGTTAAGCATGTGAGGAGCTTGATAGTTGTCACTGTATTCTAACAGGTAAAAACAA
>NW_007783475.1:2437-2867 GCF_000696425.1 Galeopterus variegatus
GAAAGATCAGAGAATAACTAGAAAGATAAATGGCAAAAACTATATCTAGGCTTATCATATTCAAACTGCAGAAAATCAGAGAATTTTTTTTTCCAAAGAAGCCAGAGGGAAAAAACACCTAACCTAGAGAAATAAAGAAAAGAATTACATTTGACTTCTCCTCAAAAACCATGCAACCAAGAAAAGAGTGGAATAAAATATTTAAAGTGTTGAGAGAGGAAAAAAACCCACCAACCCAGAATTCTGTACTCTGTGAAATTTCTCTTCACAAGTGAAAGAGAAATAAGGAATTTCTCAGACAAAGATTGAGGGAATTTGCTGCCAGTAGACCTGCCTTACGTAAAATGTTAATAGTTATTCTTCAGAGATAGAAAAAAAAGGATGTAGGTCAGTAATTCAAATCTATACAAAGAAAGGAAGAAAATGAGGA
>NW_007783476.1:0-429 GCF_000696425.1 Galeopterus variegatus
CCATCTCTCAGCCTCTGCATGGAGAGCGGCTCACGCTTTGGTTTTCCCTGCTCCCAGGCCCTTCTGTGGACTCCCTTCCTGGGATCTAAATGCAGCCCTGACCCGAAGGGGATCAGAGGCCTTGCACGGAGGTGGTGGCCGTGGGTTCAAGACTTGGGTCTGCTGCTGACTCCTGTGTGACCCGGCACCTCTCTCCTCTGAGCATCCAATGAGAGAAATAAAAGGGCAGTAAGCATCACGCTCCCCCAAGGCGGCCGGGAGGATTAAGGCAGAAAGCATAAGAAGCTCGGCATGGATTAGGCCTTCAACAAATGCCCCCTTTTCTTTTCCTTTCTCCCTGGGCTGAGCCTCCCGGCCCCGATGCCAAGGAAGGGAAGCCACTGAAACTGGGCAGAAAGCCCCATCTGAGGGTGGTGAGGCAGAGCCTCT
>NW_007783476.1:2369-2867 GCF_000696425.1 Galeopterus variegatus
GCTCAGGTGGGAGGCCCTGGCTGTGAGACAGGCTGGCAGGGGCTACAGCAAGCAAAGAGGAGGGGTAATTACAGCCTGATTTTTGTGGGCTTTTTCTCTGTGCCAGACACTGGTCTAAGCACTTACCCCTCTCGACAGGTCCGTGAGGTAGGCACTGCTATTATCCCATTTTTCAGTCCAGGAGATGAGGTGCAGCAGAGTTGCAGAGAGAGATGCCCAGACTCAGCAGCTAGCCAAGGGACGAGTCCACTGGATTTGAACCCAGGTGGTCCCATTCCAGGGCCCAATAAGGTCATCCCCCCAACAGCTACTCAGATCTACAATGTCAGAGCTGGAAAGGAACCTGGAGATCCCCAGAGATGATCAGTCCCCAAGAGGGAAGTGACCTGGCCAAGTTCTACAGCATGTTTGTTCACCTTTTCATTCTTGGATCAGGGCTCTCCTTCATGCCAGGCTGGTGCCAGGCTCTGGGGCTGCAAGGGGAGGGAGTCCCTGTCC
>NW_007783477.1:0-427 GCF_000696425.1 Galeopterus variegatus
GATTTTCAGGCTCCCCGGAAGGAGATCCCGTGGGAATCTATGACGACCTCTGTCGCTGAGGGAACTTACCCGTCCCCAGTGGGCTCCTCTGTGCCCAGTGAAAATACCACTTCCAGGAAGATGGCACATGTCAGTGGACACACTTCTGACGAAGCCCTGAGCATGCTGTCTGAAGGTAAAGCCCTGCTGTAGGCCAGGAAAGGTAGACTGGGGAGCTCTGGGGCTTGGAAATCCTTTATCAAACAAGATGAACCTGGAGGATGTCCATGATGTCCACAGCCAACTTCAGGGCACAAACGGAAAGTTACAACAGCTGACATTGACTCTACTCTTACGTTTCATCATCCACCTCTCCTTTTAATATTGTAATGGTGCCTTTCATTTAGTTACTAAGCACTGTAGCCTTGTATTATTTATAACTGGTCCT
>NW_007783477.1:2371-2867 GCF_000696425.1 Galeopterus variegatus
GTTTGTCTGAAGTACAGGGGATCCCGTAGGGCATCTCTTAGTACTGCCATGCCCTGTGATTGAGGTCAACAGGAAATTACAACAACCCAATCCAGGCAAGAGTCCTAATGGCCCAAACTCTTCAGGGATGAGGGTTTGGGTTGCCCACTGGGTAAAGAACCACAACGAGCTGAGGCACTTGCTGAAGGCAAAGGGAATATAGAATGGGTATAGTACAAGAGGGTGGTTATAAATACCAGCTATGGCCATGCAATCAGTTACAGAAGCAAGGGTTATAGTTGTCCTCCCTACTTTGTTAAGAATATGTCTGTGAGTGCGTGTGTGTGTACTTACTGAACGTATGTTAAGCAAGTATCTTTCTTTTTGTTCCTCTAATTCTTTATAATGTAACATAAGATTTATTGACTTTCTATCAGTATTTAAATATTGTTAACTTTACGTCACAGTATTTGTTTTTTGTTTTTTGTTTTTTTCCTTTTTGTCTTTTTTCATGTCC
>NW_007783478.1:0-500 GCF_000696425.1 Galeopterus variegatus
ATTTTATTTTAAAGTTGATCATCAGCTAACCCTTATATCCAAAGAAGTTTTACCTTTGCCATAAAATGATTCTGTACATCAGCAGACATGTTTCTATCAATCCTAGAAACTGAGATTGAGCTCGTTCTTTTGGTCTTTTGAAACAAATCCATATTATATGAGTATCTTATCCTGCAGTGAAAATAATTTTAATAAACCTTATTGACCAAAAATTTTGGTAAATGGACATATGTAAAGAGCATAGTTGAGGCAAAATTTCCATTAAAACTTTAGTATCAGAACACTTTGTCTGATGCACACAGGACAATCACATTATCTGGGAATCATTAAAATCCTAGGGGAAAAGAATGTGATACAATTTAACAGGGATTCAATAACTTTAATTACTGCATTTCTTCAATACAAAGAATTATATATTTTTCACTTTTTAATAAATATGTAATGTAGAATTCTTTTCATATTTGAAAAGCTTTTCATTAAATTGTATTTTTTTACAACTG
>NW_007783478.1:2331-2867 GCF_000696425.1 Galeopterus variegatus
CAAGAAAGGAAGGAGGAGAGGAGAGTCCTATATTTGATTACATATGTGGAAAAAGAAGATGAAGCATTTCTTAGTTTCTTTTTGGGGATATTACATGGCATACATATATTGGTGTTCTATGGTGTTTGATGGTTCAAAATAGGTGACTTATGCCCCCAAATTAGAGAGACCTCCCACCCTCCATAATATCTCAGCAAGCTGGCTTTCTATCTGCAGGACATACTTGAGATAGATAGGCAGTGTCCGGAGTCTGGAGAAGAAAAACTCTACTGAGATGAAATTCCCTATCTGTAGAGTGGTGAGGGAAGGGAATGCTCTAGCTTCGCCAATATCTTTCAAGCCATTTCTTCTACAGAAGTGGTGTAATAGATGGAGCGGGAGATCGTGGCTAGGGCTATGAGAAGAGGAAGCATGGCAAAAAAGAAGAATCTGATTTTAATTGTACATATCTTGGCGTTTTTGCAAATTTGGGAGTTTTTTTTTGCTTTGTGTGTTGTAAATTGCTTAAGGTATGTCAGTTTACTGACCCATAAACA
>NW_007783479.1:0-1149 GCF_000696425.1 Galeopterus variegatus
TAGGATCCCCGTACTAACCAGCCACAGGAAAAGCAGAGAGAGAGAGAGAGAGAGAGAGAGAATAGGGAAGTGGTTAACTTGTCACAGACTCGGAGAGAATAGAAAATTCCAATAGGAGATTGATGAAATGGATTAATGTCTAACTAAGCATGTGACGGAATACCACGTAGGTATTAAAATCTTGTAGAAGAAAAACAACATAATACTTAATGACAATGGTTACAACATATAAAGTAAAAAGAGATTATATTATAATAAAACACATAATTTTATACTCCAAAAAGTTGGTTTTTGTTTGCGTTTTGGCAGCTGGCAGGTATTGGGGTCCGAACTTTTAACCTTGCTGTTAGCAACAGAATGCTCTAACTAACTGAGCCAACTGGCCAGTCCCAGAAAAGTATTTAAAGAGAAAATATTTCCAAGAATTAAGTATCCTTTTAATATACGAAGGTATTTCCATGAAAGTTTTGTATTTAAAGTAATTAAAATTTTCTACCTGATACTACGAAAGGGACAGGATACTGATTTTCAGCACTTCTATTTCACGTGTGCTGGTGGTTCTAGCTAGGGCAATAAATAAAAAATAAAAGGGTTAGAAGGGAAAACATAAAATTATATGTACATAACACGATCATATAATATCCAAAAAGACCAACAGATAAATTATTAGAATTAATAAATCAGTTAAGAAATTCACTGGCTACAAAATCAATTCAAAAATCAAATGTATTTCTCTATATAAGCAACAATTAGAAAAATAAATTTAAAATAGTTAAAATCATTAAATAACAAGAGTAATCTGACAAAAAGCCCTTTGCACAGAATATTAAGTTATCAATTGCCTCCTGAAGAGGGGTTGGCAAGCTTTTACTGTAAAAGGCCCAGTAGAAAATGTTTTAGGATTTGTGGTCCATTTGGTTTCTGTTGCCTTTATAGTGTAAAAAGTAGCCAGAGAAAATATGTGAATGAAGTGGGCATGGCTGTGGTCTAAGGAAACTGTATTTACTGGAACAGACAGGAGGTCAGATCTGACCTGCGGCCCTAAAAGATGGATTCTGTCAAGTCATAGACTTAAGTCTATCTTGTCGGCCATTACATAGCCAACTTGAACGAGTGCCCACTGGCCAAATTATGGACAATTTGAGCATC
>NW_007783479.1:2647-2867 GCF_000696425.1 Galeopterus variegatus
AAGCACAGCCCTGCAGTCAGCTGCCTTCCAGGCCAGAGGTGCACACACCAGCAGCACAGGCCACACTTGGGAAGGAGCAGGGACAGAGGCCTCTGGAGTTCCTGACGTGGGCTCTGGGCCACCCGTGCGGAGAAGGGCAGGATCCTGGATATTTTTAGTATTTATACCTAACAAGGACTACAGCTATGCGAGAACACGGTTCATTTATTGATACGTTTCC
>NW_007783480.1:0-743 GCF_000696425.1 Galeopterus variegatus
ATAGCATTATCTGTTCACATGCATAAAGTGCCAGAGAAAACAAGAGGCCTATTAACTACTTAAATGTTTAGCATAAGGTATTTAAATAATGCCCCTACTATGCTTTTGAAGGGGCAAGCAATGAAGATTTTAAGTGATTTGATTTAAACACAGAGAATAAATCATGCATTTTTCTGGAAGAATTATGGAAACTTGGGTAAAAATTTCAGCACACGATTATCATTCAGCACATGCACAGCATTCTTTTTTCTAGGTGGGGAACACACGCAACCTAGGGATGGAGGAAAATCTCTTTCATTAAAATCCAGACAAAGTATTACTGAATACACCTCTGTCAAACATAGTTATCCTTGCCAGCATTATTAAAATTTGATAATTTGTTATTTAACTCCCTGGAAATGTATCAAAGTTAGGGTCTCTATCCTTGCTAATAGGACTTTTAAAGCAAGTCTTGTGAGTTCATATCCTAAAGCAATAATGCCCCGTTGATTAAAGTGTCAGGCCCTACAAGTTTCACAATCATTCCCATAAATAGGATATCTGCCTGATGTTGATTTCCCTAGGGACTGCCCAATTTCTTAGAAGTGATATTTCCTGTAGCAGATTGAATTGTGTCACCCCAAAACTCCCTGAAGTTTGAATTGTGTCCAACAAATTTTATGTATTAGAAACTTAGCCCCCATTGTGACTGTTAAGAGGATGTAAGATCCTATTACAGTAATTGAAAGGTGGAGCCTTGAAGA
>NW_007783480.1:2620-2867 GCF_000696425.1 Galeopterus variegatus
GGGTCAGAGTTGCAGCAAAGAAACCCCATCAGTGCCATGTCTAGTGGAGCTCTGAGAGCGGGACTGCTATGGAGTCCCCAGACCTGTGGAGTTACCAGCGTGTGACGCCAGCCTGAGAGAGCTAAAGCATCATCTGAGATCAGGAAAGCCATAGAAGTGGAGCTGCCTCAGGACTTGGGGAACCAACTCCCACACCAGTGTGCAGAGGACATTGAACATGGAATCAAGTTACAAGAATCACCAGCTT
>NW_007783481.1:0-285 GCF_000696425.1 Galeopterus variegatus
TTGAAAAGCAAATCAAATTTCACTGTTCAATATTTGTTAATTATTACTGTAATAGTTTGATATAACTTGTCTCTTTAGGTACTTTTCATTGTTCATGTGTTCTTTATTTTTGCTACTTTAATCCCAGTTGACCTTTTGGTTTTTAATGTTAATGATTCCTGCCGTCGCGTGTGAGAGGCTGAAGTGCGTTCACTGCAGTGTTCTTCACAGCGGGCTGCTCTTGGACTGTTGTTTAGCCACTGCTGTGTTGCCACAGTGCAACAAGTTTGTTCAGGTTTTTTCTTG
>NW_007783481.1:2114-2867 GCF_000696425.1 Galeopterus variegatus
CCAAATTTACCATGCCTAAACTGCATTGTGGGTCAGGTGGCAAATACACTGAGCAGATCACATGATCGTACCTCTTCTTTTTCGCTTTGGCTTTGACCAGGTGCTGAAGAACAGGACTTCGAAGCAACAGATTTCATCATAGGTTGTCTGGATTTCTTCCTCACCAGGATGATGCTGAAAGTTTACCTACTCTGAGACAGGATCCAGACACTTGATAGTAAATTACCCCAAAATAATTGCCCTAAAAAATGGTTCCACTTGATGACTTTTTGTCAAAATCAGATTTTTTTTATTAACTCAATTCAGAAATGTTAAATGTCCTGACAGTCTTGCTAATGAAAATAAATGGCCAAGAAGTGTTTGTTTGTAATTTTTGTTTTGCTGGCCCAAAAAGATCATACCTCTCTTTTACCTACTAAGAACCTGGGTTTTGTTCTCCCCCCAAAAGATTATAACCAGAGCATATGGCTGGTGAATTAAGGTGTTAGAAAACAGTATAGATATAACCACATATCGATGCCACTACACCTGTGAGAATTTTGCATTTGTTTGTAAAATATAAATTTCCCTAGGCTTGCAATGATTTTCTAGTTTCTTCGTTGGTAGAGAACATGTCAGTTACTGAAATTGAACTGAAGAATGTGTGATTTGTGCTGGGTCACACAGCTAATTAATGGCCTGCAGCAAGAGACGTTCCCAGGAGTCTTGATTCCGGACCAAGTGTTCCTCTAAAGGCCAACAAGTCTGACAGAA
>NW_007783482.1:0-431 GCF_000696425.1 Galeopterus variegatus
CCCAAATTATCTTTTAGTTTCTTTCAAGATTTAAGATTCTTAAGCTTCAGGATTAGTGTCAGAATAAAAACCCCATGCATAGCATCTTTGTAGATGTTCACATTTGTGGCTTTCCCACTATGTATCAACCACTTTTCTGTGCACTGCACATGTACATATTAATCTCATGACAAGCCTACAGATGGAGGAAATGAGAGACAGAGAGGTTAAAACTTTCCCAAATGCTCACAGCATGTAAGTGTTGTGAAAGTTGATTGTACAAAATGGAGGTGTTCATGCCATACTTAACTGAAATGATTTGGGAGTACATGAGGAAAAGCATTCAGGTCATGTACACTTATTCCAGGAAATGTCTCCAGAGCCTATACCCCAATCTGCAAGGGCCTAATTTTGACTTTAAGATTGCAAGGTTTACCTAGCAACTACTGACA
>NW_007783482.1:2398-2867 GCF_000696425.1 Galeopterus variegatus
AACTTCTCTTTTCTAGCCTCATGGCCAGTTAGCTCCTTCCATATACACCACAGTTTACTCAAGAAAATCCACAAATCACACTGGAAAAGTACATTTTCACAGCTCCACACTGTAACTGGTACCATTCTCTCAGGCTCAGCAATTCCTTCTCCCTTTCTCAACTCAGGCAAGTTCTCATCTTTTAAGACTCTCTTCCCAATTTACTTTTTTCAAGAAGACTTTCATTCCTTTCTGATTTTGTATTCATCTGTATAATATCCTTACCACCCATAACACCCAACTTATTCTTACTATATTATCCATTTCTAGTAGTTTGCTATTGATAGTCCCAGTTTCTTTACTTGGTTTTAAATTCCCCAAGGACAGAGGACGGAGATTGACATTGTCATACCCACCTCCCTGCTGAGTCTCTAATTTAGAATGTATCAAATTATAGTTGACCGATAAAAGTGTTGATTGGATTGAATCA
>NW_007783483.1:0-302 GCF_000696425.1 Galeopterus variegatus
AGATTCCATTCTATTCCAGGCTATGGCAGACATGGAAATATGCTGCTTAGATCTCCTGCTGCGGGGAGCCCCAGTCACATCCCTTCTGCATCCACTGTCATATTCACAGCCAGGCCACCATCCCCCAGGCTTCTCTCAGTCCCAGCCCGTGACTGAGCACAGTAGGGGATGGTGCTGACCCTTTGCTGCAGGATGCAAGGATCCTCCAATGGGCAATTTGACTTGTGGACTTTCCCACAGCCCTGTTCACAACTTTCTTACAACTGCACTGTCTGAGTTTCCTCCAACCTAATCTTTCTTCC
>NW_007783483.1:1921-2866 GCF_000696425.1 Galeopterus variegatus
TTTTGTGCATGATTTCCTGACTTAGCTCAGGTTTATATAGGCAGTTCAGAAACAAGCTTAACGTAACTAACTCCAAACGTTGACGCAGGTGCTTAAGCTGGCTTATCACCATGCTGGCACTTAATCATTCCTTTTGTACAATCAACAGGTTGCTCCTATCTATTATTCTAACTACCTCACACCTAGTTACTGTATAAGTTTATGGGCAAAGCTCTCGTAAGAGATGTAACAAGTGGTAAGGGCTCGAGACGGAATCAGTTATGCTCACAGTCACACTCATGGTCAGGGATGGCCTCATTTATTAAGCTGACATCTGAGTATCAGAGGCACACTTGAGGCAGGGCAGAATGAGTTTTGTATGTTCAAGGACTGAAGGTATGTTTGGTGAGTGGAGTGAGCGAGCAGAACAGAAGTAGGATGACATGACCGCATGGTAGACAGAGCTAGGTCATGTTGGTGCTGGAGAGAAGGTCAGATTTCATGCTAAGCGTGATGGGGAAATTAAAAGTATGAGTATAATTTCAGGGTCCTTACAGACCCCCTTAAACTTATCCATAGGATACAGACATAAAGACATAAGTGGAATGCATATGTTTTGGGCAATTTTCCATAAATATTGTCTGTTGTTTTTTTTTAAAGCTCATTACTTTTGAAAACATATAACATCTTTACTATAAAATAAAAAAGTGCTAAATATACAGAAAAATGCAAAGAAGAAAGTAAAGTCATCCCAACTCTCTACCTAGAGATGACCATTGAAAATTTTTGGATGAGCATCTCTCCAGTCATGTTTCTACATTTCATATTGAAAATGGATGTAATCACATATGTTTACACATACTACATACATGTATTTAGTATATATACCATTCTGAAACTTGCTTTTTGTCACTCCTTAATATGTTCTAGACATATAAAATATTTCATTGATTCTACAATTTTTTT
>NW_007783484.1:0-806 GCF_000696425.1 Galeopterus variegatus
CCCTGCAGCATAACATATTCACAGATTCTAGGGACTAGGAGGTGGACATCTTTGTGGGGGGTAAAGGGTGGCGTTATTCTGCTG
Organism: Galeopterus variegatus; assembly: GCF_000696425.1. Lineage (NCBI taxonomy): Eukaryota > Metazoa > Chordata > Mammalia > Dermoptera > Cynocephalidae > Galeopterus > Galeopterus variegatus. The sequence continues at coordinate 85 of NW_007783484.1, forward strand.
CCATAGGGGGGAAAGGCAACTTCTCTTCCTTCAAGAGGTAAAAGGAGCCCCAGCCATGATAAAATAAAAAGTAGGCCCACTCTTTCTTATCTATCTCATGGTATATTGTAACCCTAGCACCTGTGAAAGTGCTGACACCCAGCAGGAGCTCATAAATGTTGGTTGAATAGTGAGTAACATAGTACCTGGTGACTTCTAACCATGTGCCAGGCACTGTGCTCGCTGTCTGATTTGCTTTTATCTCTTCCGTGGCCTCAGGCATTTACTCATGCTGATTCCCCTGTCACGTCATCGTCAGGGTCGGCAAACCATGGGCTGCAGCCAGATCTGGCCTACCACCTGTTTTTGCACAACTCCAGTGAAGCATTTTTATTTTATTTTTATTTTTTATTTTTATTTATTTATTTATTTATTTGTGACGGGTAAGAGGATCGGAACCCTTGGCTTGGTGTCGCCCACACTGTGCTCGGCCAGTGAGCGCACCGGCCATCCCTATATAGGATCCGAACCTGCGGCCTCGGTGCTCCCAGCGCCGCACTCTCCCGAGTGAGCCACGGGTTCGGCCCAGTGAAGCATTTTTAAATGGTTGAAAAAAAAATCTGAAGAAGGATGCTGTTTCACGACACATAAAAATTATATGAAATTGAAATTTCAGTGTCCATAAACAGAGCCTTAGTGGGATACATGCTCATCTGTTTGCATACTGTCTGTGCTGCTTTTGT
>NW_007783484.1:2615-2866 GCF_000696425.1 Galeopterus variegatus
GAAAATGAAGCTTGGAAGGAGTCAAGCCACTTGTTGAAGGCTTCATCACTTATAAGCAATGGGGCTGGGATTTCAACCCAGATCTGCTGAGCTTGGAACCACCTGCACTCTTAGCCACCACGGCATATGGGACCGAGTGGGAAGAGCCCATCAGGATCAGCTGTAGGGGTCTGGGGTCCCCTCCTGACCACTCAATATGGGCACAAGCTCCTGTGCAGTGTCCATTGTGAGGTCCAGAGAAAACAGCCTTT
>NW_007783485.1:0-949 GCF_000696425.1 Galeopterus variegatus
TGCGCTCACTGGCTGAGCATGGTGCGGGCGACACCAAGCCAAGGGTTGTGATCCCCTTACCAGTCAAAAAAAAAGAATTGAGCCCAACCCAGATCAGCCAGTTCCCAGCCAACTTGAAGGTGTGTGAGAAAGAACAAATAATTGTATTTTAAGCCACTGAATTTTACAGTGGATTGTTACATGGCATTATTGTGGAAACAGTTGACTTCTACTGTAAAGTCAAAGCGACTTGGAGTTGAGTGGATGTCTATAAGAATGATTACATTTTGCAATGATAAATATGCTAATTATCCTGATTTGATCATCACATACTATACACAAACACCAATTGTCAACTCTGTACTCCAGAAATATGTATAATCAATTAGGTTTCAATAAATAAATTGATTGACTAATTTTTTTTAAAGAAAGAATCAGCATGAGGAATCAAGTTTCCATAAAGATGCAAACTTGAGCCTACCTATCTCTCCACCTTCATTACCTAATATGACTCATTTTGCCTTTTTAGTCTGTTATAATATCCTTCCTCCAGTTTCTTGGATCTGCTAAGCACTTCTATACCTCAAGATCTTGCACATGCTGCTTTCCCTCCCTGTACAACATACCCTCACCCCCACTCCCAGCCACCTACTGAATTTCTTAAAATAGCCCATTATCTTCTCAGCTAATGCAACACCTTTGTCCTCAAGGTGTGTCTTCACTGACCTTAAAGGAGAAATTTAAAATATATTGACCTACAGATCAATAAAAATGACTTCATCAATGCAAACACAATGGATATAATTTCTCTTAAGGTTGAACATGATCTAAATGAACATATATGCAAGAACACAGTCTCATGGTAAAAATACTCAGAACTACAATAAGGCATTATTTTTACCAAATATGACTTTTTTTTTTCGTTAAATTTTTATTTTGTCAATATACAATGTATATGATTATTATGGCC
>NW_007783485.1:2320-2866 GCF_000696425.1 Galeopterus variegatus
CATTCTCCTGCATGTGGATATCCAGTTCTCCCAGCACCATTTGCTGAAGAGGCAGTCCCGAACCCATTGAAGAGGCTTGGTGCCTTTGTCAAAGATTAGATGGCCGTAAGTGTGTGGGTTGATTTCTGGATTCTCTATTCTGTTCCATTCATCAATGTGTCTGTTTTTATACCAGTACCATGCTGTTTTGGTTATTATAGCTTTGTAGTATAGTTTAAAGTCAGGTAGTGTTATGCCTCCAGCTTTATTTTTCTTTGCTCAGCATTGATTTGGCTATGCGAGGTCTTTTGTTATTCCATACAAATGTCTAGAGAGTTCTTTCCATTTCTGAGAGAAATGTCATTGGAATTTTGATGGGGATTGCATTGAATTTATATATCACTTTGGGCAGTATGGCCATTTTCACTATGTTGATTCTTCCAATCCAAGATCATGGGATATCTTTCCATCTTCTTGTATCCTCTCTAATTTCTCTCAGCTGTGGATTGTAGTTCTCATTATAGAGATTTTTCACATCCTGGGTTAGCTCAATTCCTAGGTATTTTA
>NW_007783486.1:0-631 GCF_000696425.1 Galeopterus variegatus
CAATACAAGGTTGTTGTGAGGATATCATTAGAAACTGTATATGACTGCCTAGAACACAGTAAGGACTGAAGTTTTGGTGGCTGTAACTGTTATTAAGAATGCTAGTAGGCTAGGGACAGTGGTACTCACTGAACAGTTCATCAGCTCCCCCACATTCCTCATACCCCTGGTAGGTAGCTGGGGACACATGAGCTATTCTGCTCAGTGGGCTATGGGTGTGGGAGATGCAAATTCCTTTTGGGATAAAGTTGTGAAAAGTCAGTGTGTGATCCTCCAGCTGTCTTTTTCCCAGCCCAACAAGTGGAACATTCCAGATGGAAATTTAATAATAATAACAGTAGTGAACATTTTTTGAGCTGTCATTACTCCAGTTGTAACTTAGCCTCACAACTAAATTATGATTTGAGTTCTACAATTAACATTATTTTACAAGCAAGGCTCAGAGAGGTTAATTACTTAACTGGAAACGTAGAGCTAATAAGAGGTAAAGCCGTGATCCTAAACTAAATGCTAGAATTCATACTTTCAATCAGTATGTTATACTTTTCCCCTACTCAGTTATATCAACCTTAGGGGAGTTCACAGTCTCTGGAAAGAATTCTAAAATTATAAGCCATGAATTGAGTACATC
>NW_007783486.1:2425-2866 GCF_000696425.1 Galeopterus variegatus
GAGAGTCTGATTGAGGAATCACTGACAACTGTGAAATCTGAAAGTTCAAGTGGAGTGGCCATGACAGGAAATAGCTGATTCTTTTTGCTGAGCTTTCATTTTTCTCTGTTAAGGAATATTTTCAGGGACTATAACCTACAGAAAGCTATTGACACTCCAGGCTTTACTCAAGATAGCTAAATGTAGAATGAAAATTTATTTTAAGCATCTGTGTAATAGTTTGAAACACACACAGGATTTTTTCCTCTCTTCTTTGCATAATTTCTGCACTCAGCTGTATCATCAAAGAAAAAATGAGCTCTTTTTTTCCAGCTGTTGTATGTCTGGTTTGTTAAATAAGATCCCTAAGTCTCTTTAGACCAAGAAAGAAGACTGACTTCTTATGGTGTCTAGAGGAAGCATTTTATTGCAATAAGAATCATGTAGCTAAAAGTACATAGT
>NW_007783487.1:0-675 GCF_000696425.1 Galeopterus variegatus
TATATATATATCCCATTTTGTCAATGAACACTTGTTTTGCTTCCATATTTTAGCTATTGTGAATAATGCTGCTATGAACATGAATGAACAAATATCTCTTAGGGACCCTGCTTTTAATTCTTTTAGACATATACCCAGAACTAGAATTTCTGGATTATATTGTAATGTTATTTTGAATTTTTTGAGGAACCATCATACTGTTTTCCACAGTAGCTGTGGCTATCACAAGGATGCTGCTGTTGATGGGAGTGATTACAATTATTACCAGACTTTATTTCCTGCTACTTCATCTAGATATTTAGACCAGTCCTTTTAAATTATTTCATTCCTAGCTCTGATACTTTCCCAGTGCTTTCTTTTTTTATTGAAAATGCAAGCACACGTACAAAAAAACTTGTTATGTAGGGATTTTCTGTTTCATTAAATTCAACGTATGTTCATTATAAAGGGCATGTGAAATATACAAAAGCACAGTAAAATGAAACTATATTAATAATATTTACAAGTACATATAATACATGAGTGTTCACATTGCTTTTCCTTAAATTTTAAATTGTTCTTTTCTGTTGTCTGCATCCTAAACCTCTCCTTACACCTGAAAATTTCAGCCACCCTCTATTGCTACTATATCAATGCCAAATGTAGATCTCAAGATAAATCTAGGTAAAATAATAA
>NW_007783487.1:2294-2866 GCF_000696425.1 Galeopterus variegatus
TTTTCTGTTTCTTTTTCTGTAAAGCTTAAATTATAATACTACCTTCCTACTAAGGTTGTTGAGAAGATTTAATAATATTACACATCTAATATGCTTAGAAATTAGTATGTCTTGCCAATACTAAATATTAAATATACATCAGATCTTATTGTGCATTGTGATGTATGATTTATATCACTTTTGATCAGATTGGCTGGTATTACTATCCACATTTGAAGAAGATAATACTGAGAGAGGCACCCAGCTGGAGAAGTGGAACTTCCGCGGAGACCATGTGCCCTGCAGTGCCAGTGCATGACCCAGCCTGTAGGCCACACTGCCATGGCCCGACTCCATCCCCAGCCTGGCCGATTGCGTGCTGACCAGAGAGGCACCTCTCCGGAGAGGCCCAAGACCCAAGGAGACAATGAACCCAAGGCACTTGTGGGCAACCGAGCAGACACTGAAGCAGCCATACCAAATTGGTAGCCCCAGCAGCATCCTAGCCACACAATACTGTCAAACCAGTGGTCCATGAAATCTCCTGCCACAATCACTAAACATCAAAGGAAAGATACCAGAAATATGAAAAA
>NW_007783488.1:0-2866 GCF_000696425.1 Galeopterus variegatus
ATGTGTATATATACACACAGATTTCTATGCACACTCACCACCTTGTGATTCAGCTGCCACTTGGGAAATAGATAAAAGGTGGATGTATAGAGATCAATATCAATAAACGGTGTTTTTGTTTGTTTTGCAAAGCACAATTTTAATTGCCTCTGTTGATTGACTGCCCTGATCATGAAAGTAAGATAAACCACTACACCTGCCAGAGCCAGCTGTTGGTCACTAAGAAATACAAAGATAAAAAGAGGATAATGAAATAGAAATCAGGAAAATGGAAAAGGCAGAGAATCGAAGACATGTCTAATGCAACTATCTGGTGAAGATTTGGGACTTCGGCGTCTGTTAATCTTCCTTTTTTGAGAAAGAAGGAGACAGGATATTAAGAGAGAGGTGAGAGATAGGGAAAAATGAAAGAGGGAAGAAACTTAAAACATATTATACAACATTGAGGTTTTAGATTGTAGAGAATTTTATAATTCACATTTTTCCTGCAACTCATTATAGTTCTTCCTTTCTGACAGGTGTTCAGTAGCTCACTATGACTGTTGAGAAGTCAACGCAGGGAACAAGTTATATAGCTGTAGGAACCTCTATCAAATCAATGAAATAGTTACAGTCATGCAGTTAAAAATGGTGCTGATTCTAAATAGATATTTTGAGAAGGATTAAGTCCATATGGTCATGCTTCAAGTTCTATAACTTTTTCTTGGCTGAAAATGATCCCATTTAAGAAATTTAAAATTGATTTTTTATATTAAGAAAATAAATTCAATCTGAAGAGACAATTTGGTAGAAATTTGCCTTTCAAAAATATCGGTGAAAAAGAGGGCATGACAATTTTAAGGGCAACTCCTACTCAGTTTGTAGCAGTGTATATTACTGCCCATCACTATTTGAAAATAAGTGGACCATCCCAGGAAAATCATCGGTATTAAAGAAAAAGAGTAATTAGGTCAGTATAACCCTTATTCAGAAATGTCCATCCCCAAAGTTATACCATATATGCCTTTTATTTGTTCATGGGCTCTGAAATATTGATTTATTTAAATCATTTTGTTTTTCCTTTCTCACTGTACGTCAGAAATAGAATGAAGCTTGATTTTCTTAAGCCAGTGTTTCTCAAAGTGTAGACCCCAATTAGTAGCATAACATCATCTGGGAATTCATTAGAAGTGCAAATAATTGGGCCTGATCCCAGTCTTACTGAAAAAAACTTTTCGGGGTGAGATCAAGAAAGGCCTATTTAGCAACTTTTTTTTTTTTTTTGGGGGGAGAGAAGGGGGGTGAAAATGATCCCATTTAAGAAATTTAAAATTGATTTTTTATATTAAGAAAATAAATTCAATCTGAAGAGACAATTTGGTAGAAATTTGCCTTTCAAAAATATCGGTGAAAAAGAGGGCATGACAATTTTAAGGGCAACTCCTACTCAGTTTGTAGCAGTGTATATTACTGCCCATCACTATTTGAAAATAAGTGGACCATCCCAGGAAAATCATCGGTATTAAAGAAAAAGAGTAATTAGGTCAGTATAACCCTTATTCAGAAATGTCCATCCCCAAAGTTATACCATATATGCCTTTTATTTGTTCATGGGCTCTGAAATATTGATTTATTTAAATCATTTTGTTTTTCCTTTCTCACTGTACGTCAGAAATAGAATGAAGCTTGATTTTCTTAAGCCAGTGTTTCTCAAAGTGTAGACCCCAATTAGTAGCATAACATCATCTGGGAATTCATTAGAAGTGCAAATAATTGGGCCTGATCCCAGTCTTACTGAAAAAAACTTTTCGGGGTGAGATCAAGAAAGGCCTATTTAGCAACTTTTTTTTTTTTTTTTGGAGGGAGAGAAGGGGGTGCGGCTGGCCAGTACAGGGATCTAACCCTGGACTTTGGTGTTATTGGCATCACACTCTAACCAACTGAGCTAATCATGTGAAATAAGCCAGACGCAGAAAAATAAATACTGCATGTCCTCACTCATAAGTGTGCGCTAAAAAAAAAAGAAATTAAATGAATGAATAAATAAATAGAGAAGAAAGAAAGAATGAATGAAAGAAACCATAATCATAATAATACATTGAACTTTCAGAAGGAGAGAACAGAACTGTGCTTACTAGAGGTGGGAATGGGGGAGATATCGGTTAATGGACACAAAACAGCTAGTTAGAAAAAATAAGTTCTATTGATGTATAGTTGAGGTAGGCGTCTATAATTAACATTAATTTACTGCATGTTATCAAATGGCTAGAAGAGAGGAGATTGAATGTCCTCATCACAAAGAAGTGATTATGTTTTGTAATGATGAATATGGTAATTGTCCTATTTGATCATCGCACATGTGCATAGGTATTGATATTCAACTCTTTACTCCACAAATATGTATAATCAATTATGTTTCAATAAAAATACATTATATATATATATATATATATAAATGCCTATTTAAAATATGATTTTCATGTTCACTAAAGTTTGAAAAACACAGGCTCAAGCATTATTGCTTTTCTTTTTAAGAGTCTTTCTCTTTCAGCATGTTTCTGAAAATGCCTAACCCTGAAAATTCCCTAGAGGCCAAAATGAGTCTTACATTAAGGTGTGCCAGGTGATGGCCTTAGGCAACCTATTTATGATCCTGACATAATTCACATACTGCCACGCCTTGTACCCTTCGTGGGTACTAATGTCCCTGCTTCATGCTCACAACATGGCTCCTGAAAACCAAATGTATACCTTGTAAATTTGTAACTTTTTGAAAAATAGAACTATATGGTTTAGGGGCATTTTATTTGCAGAATTTGTTTACAAATAAGAACTCAAACAATATCTGTATGAACATAGAAAATATAAACCAGTTGCACTGCTACGT
>NW_007783489.1:0-549 GCF_000696425.1 Galeopterus variegatus
TGAGCTCTGCCAGTGTTGGCTTATCTGATATTCAAGACTAAATGCTGATGGCATTTGCATTCAATTGTAGCACCATATAGTGATTTTCTAGGAATCATATCATTAATTATCAGTGCCTACTTAATAAGGCATTTGTCAGATTTAAAAATTATTTAATAGACTGATCAGAATAAAGTAGGAAACCAGTGAGGAACCTGACCTTCTCCTATCCCTATCCCCAAATTCTACCTTCTCTTGTGGAAGATTGGGATGTAAATGTTACAAGTGGTTACTTGGAATATATGTCCTCTTTTTACTTAGTTTAGACAGTCAAAATTTACATTTATGGAATGGGATTTTCCTTCCCATTGCTCCGTAGGATAGAATGCTGCTCACACTGTCCACGTGTGAAGGTAAAAGCCTCCTTAGATGTGGTCCCCTTTGAGTCCTCAAACCTGGAGTGTGTTGTGGGTACAGAAAGGGAGCAAGGAGTCAAGGACCAATGGGGGAGATATTGCAAAATTAGGAAATGCTAGGGGCCGGCCCAGTGGTGCACTGCTACAGTGCGCC
>NW_007783489.1:1970-2866 GCF_000696425.1 Galeopterus variegatus
ATGTTGACATGTCTCTTGACCTATTGATATGGAACTAAGAAAGAGTCTTGGCTATGTCAGTTTAAATATAGGATGACACTAAGTTCAAGGGTTCAGATCCCTTTACTGGCCAGCCTCCAAAAAAATTAAAAAGAAAAAAAAAAAAAGAAATATAGGATGAACTTGTAAAAACATTGACAGCAGATGCTATTAGGATTAGATGTTTGGGATTTTAAAATATCTCCATTTGTAAAATCCTTGCTGTTTCTGGTGGAATTAAAAAAAAAAAGCTGAGTGATTTTTAATGGAATCACACAGATTTCATTACTTCTAAATAGCATAATTTTTTTGCTCTCCAGATAATTTTTCTAAATTTCATTTCATTTTTATTTTCTTGGCAGCTAGCCAGTAAAGGGGATCTGTCCACCTAATTTTTTGAGACATTTATATGGAAGTTCCAAGGTTTAACATCATACCTTGAACTTCTGAAGAGGTGACAAGTTTATGCATCATTCAGGTTCTGTAGTCAGAGTTCTTAGGTTCAGTTCTGGCACGCATGCATGCACACGCGTGTACATGCACACGAGCAGACCACAGAAGAAATCCCAGAAGGACAGTTATGATATTCATCACGCTTGCTCTCACTAGGTCAAGTCTGTGCTTAACAGAGTTAGTTCTTTTCCCCTTCTACTTTGTATCTATTCCTACTGTTATTTCTTTTTATTGTTGTCACCATCATTATTGCCATCATCATTGTCACTATCTCTCGGGTGGGGAGCCTGTTGCTGTCTTTCTACACTTCCTGCGTGACAAAAGGTGATCACAGAAGAGGAGGCTACTCCCCTTCAGTTCACTATTTGTAGTTCCTAGCTTCTTCTTTTTTTTTATTTTTTTAAAGATGACCGGTAATTACGGGG
>NW_007783490.1:0-896 GCF_000696425.1 Galeopterus variegatus
TTGAGATATTTGAATATGCAGCAGCAGTTGAAAACAAAATACCACAATTATTTAGAGATCAGACATTCTGGTACAAGTTATATAGGTGGATTTAGCCATATTAGTGGCCTAAAATTCAGCAGCTTATTAAGGTTGATATTTACTGTTGTAATTATGCTTACAACATTGTCAGCTATTTTTAATAGAAGATGGATAGCAAAAAATAGCTTGGGTTTAAGTAAGCAGGCTGTGTGAGTCTCTGTGCCCTATGCATAGTCACACACTGACCAGAAATTTCAATTGAGGTCAAAGAGAGAATAAACCACCAAAAAATATCTTAAACTCTAACAAAGGATTGCTTTAAAACAGAAAAATTGCAGTTGAATTTTTTTCCCTATTTGATCAGGTTTTCAGTATGGCTCATAAATTAAAACTTAAAGCATAAAGTTACTGAAGCTTTGTATGGTGTTACACTTTAGATATGATTAATTAAAATATTAGTATGCTACAATTCTAAATTGCCGTTTTCTAAATTTTGTTTGTAAATTGCATGCAGTTTCTGGTCAAGGAATAACTGTGTGGACAGGGCTAACATTGCATGCAGTTTCTGGTCAAGGAATAACTGTGTGGACAGGGCTAACCTATTTTTATCATCTACTTTCCTGACAGATTTCAGTTGTTCTTTTATAAACTCCCAAGCTGCCTTTAGATTCAGAAGCCCTGACTTTGGCTGCTCCAGCAGAGTGTTAGGAGATTTCATTTTTAAAAATCTATTAAAAGAGATAGGAGTATTAAGTGTGTGTGCTGTTTTCTTTTTGGACTAAAAAATACTACTACTACTAATAATAATAATACAAACTTCAAAGCACGAAATTTAGAAATATATTTGAAAGGTAGATGCAAAATACTCCAAATCA
>NW_007783490.1:1875-2866 GCF_000696425.1 Galeopterus variegatus
AAACTAAAAGAACACAGTTAGTTAAGATATAGGAAAGAATTGCTTTTCAGGAGATGTGTTGTGATGCAAGAGGCCAGTCCAGAGAGAGCTGTTAAATAGAATGGGCAAAAAAACACATGAAAAGATGCTCGAAATCCTTAGTCCTGGGGAAGTGAAAAATAAAACCACAATGAGAAACAATTACACACTTACTAGAATGACAAAAAATTAAAAAATAAAGAATATAGAAAAAAAATGAAAGAAAAGGACTGAACCAGCGACATGTTGGCAAAGAGAAACTCGAACTTTCATGCAATACTAGTAGGAATGTAAATTGGTACCATCACTTTGGAAAAAATTAATCATACAATTACCAGCTATTTGACAATTAGATAACTTTGAAGAAATGGGAAAATTTCTATAAACACACAAATTATTTAAACTGGCTCAAGAATAGTAGAAAATCTAAATAGACCTATATCAAGTAAAATTACTAAGTCAGGAGTCCAAACCTCCCAATAAAGAAAAGTCAAGTACCATATACCTTCACTGATAAATTTTACTAAACATTAAAGGACAACATCCATTCTTATTAAACTCTTCGAAAAAATTGAAGAGAAGAAAATGATTCCTATCTCACTCTATGAGGCCAAGACTGCCTTGATACAAAAGCCAGATAAGATGTCTGTCACAAGAAAAGAAAATTACAGATAAATATTCATTGTGAATATACATGCAAAAATTCTCAACATTGGCAAACCAAATCCAATAGCATAGTAAAGAAATGTAGAGTATCTTTACATTTGATACTCTACATTGGTATTTATAAGAGGAATGTAATGGTGGTCCTCCAAAGAACATGATATTCTAATTGCCAAGATACTTTTTGTCATTAGCATAATTCAAATCAAAACCGTAATGACACACCACTGCCCACATCCTATTAGGATAGGTAAAATTTTAAGAAAATGGAAAATGACAAGTGTTGGTAAGGATGTAGATTCCTAATTGG
>NW_007783491.1:0-818 GCF_000696425.1 Galeopterus variegatus
ACTCTGAGAAAGATTGCTTCCTTTTGTAATACTTGATCTTGGTTCCCGTTTTCATCTCCACGGCATGGCCCACAGCAGAGCAAAGGAGACCCTGATGGGCTGGCTGCTGCCTTTCTGCATGGCCCATGTGAGCCCACGCTCCAACATGTAAGCCCCAGCAGCCTGGACTTGAGAGAGCAAGGGAGAGCTGGCACCACCGATGCACCTGGAGAAGGTTCACACATACCGTGTTCCTGCTGGAGAAAGTGCTGACCCTCCCCCACACACTCAGAGACTTAGTTACATTCTCAGAGGAGCTCTCACTTTCTGTCCACTAATTTCAGAGTTATTTTCTCCTGGAATCACAAAGCAGGACTCTTGGAGACCACTGGTGTGTTAGTAGGCCTGTTATGTGGACACTGGTTGATATTGCTGCATTCCTGGCTGCTTCAGGCCAGGGCCTACAGTGGGGGCTGGGTGTGGGGGTCTCTGGTTGGAAATCAAAAACATTACCCTTGAAGGCCATTTTTTACTGCCTTAGCCTGCAACTCAATCTAATGCCACCCTCTTGCTTCCGGGAGTGTCATAAATAACAGCATAATTCCCAAGCAGGAATACTTCTGGCAAGCTCATTTTAAATGCCTAAAAGTGTAAAAAGAAAAATCACAGAATTAGGAAAAATATTATGAAAAAAATGAATCTCTATTTAAAATAATAATAATAATTGGGAAAAATTCTGCTTGAAATTCAACATATGCTCACCTTGGGAGAAAGGGTGCTTCTTAATGGAAGGCAGTCCTCATTAATAAAAGAGGCATCGATGCAAATGCAGAAAGGAC
>NW_007783491.1:2434-2866 GCF_000696425.1 Galeopterus variegatus
GGCTCAGCTCATCTGGCTCCAGCCTGCCTGGCTTGGTTTAATTTTGTTTGTTTCTCCCTGACAAAAAGAGCTTTCTCTCTACCCACTTCCAACTCAGGTAAAATCAGATCTTCGACGATAAGATGGTTGTGCTGACTGCTCTCCTATTTCAAGATGACAGAGCCAGACACACAAGCCTTTGTGTCCACTGCAGAATCCACCTGATGGTGCATATGTAAAACAAAGAGTAAGTGCCTAGTGCCTCAGAAATCGCCAGCCACAGCTTCTCCTGGTTTGTACACTAATAATCCCAGCCACTCTGAACTACAATAGCGTGAGACAAGATGTACGACCTATTATAAGAGATTCCATACTGCCTGGGTCAATAAGACGCTCACTGAACATGAAAACTCTCTCCTTGCCTTCCCAGACAGGGAACTAGAAATCTAAACA
>NW_007783492.1:0-863 GCF_000696425.1 Galeopterus variegatus
GAAGAATGAACTGGCATCATGAACTCAGAGCGGGAGGGGAGCAAAAGCCCTGACATGCTCCATCAGTGATGCAGAGAAGACATCCTGGAGGTGCCCATGGAGGAAGAGAGAGGGGAGTGTGAAGAGGGGAGGGGTGTAACTGCAGAACTGTCCCAGCCTGCCCCCCTGAGAAGACCACAGGCCCTCAGCAGTCCCCAGGCAGGAACAACAGCTGGGGGGTTTGTGCCTGAGTGATGACAGGAGGAGGTGCATGTACCCTGAAGGCAACTGGGTTGCTGATGATCAGAGTGACATCTGTCCCAGACCCACTTCCCCTGTCATGAACAGGCATTGTGCCAGGGGCAGTGTGAGCTACCATGGGCTCAGAGCCAGTCCTAGGTTCTGCTGGTGCCAGGCTAGGACACTGCTAATACTCAGGGTGGTCCTACAGGTGTTGGTAACCCTCAATCATTGGACACAGGGCAGCGGCTAGAGATGGGGCCCACACATCCTCTGTACTGTCATCAAAGTGGGGAACAACCATGAACATCCTTAGACATTATTACCAAGCAAGAAAGCTCATAAAGTTTCATATAATGCTTATCCAAAAGCAAAACAGGCTAAAAGTTCATCTTCAAGGAAACCCTTGTGTTTAATGGAAACACACTGAGGATGCAGCCTCAGTCTTCCTTCGTCACCAGAGAGTCAGAACAGCAGGAGGAAGAGCAGCTAAGCTGGTCCTCATGTCCACAAGGTGCCTCCTGAGATGGATCCTGCTTAGGGAGGGTTGGGATGGTACATTACTTTGCTCACACTGTCACACCTAAATACCATAGGACGGGTGGCTAAACAACAGAATTTTTTTTCCTCACAATTCCGTATGC
>NW_007783492.1:2334-2866 GCF_000696425.1 Galeopterus variegatus
TTTTTTTCTTTTCCCTTCTCTGACTTTAATTGCACGTTGTATGATTCCATTTTCTCTGCTCTCTTAGCATATTGATCATAAATTATTAGCTTTTATTTAAGTGGTTGCCCTAGAGTTTGCAATGTACATTAAAATTAATTTAATGACACTTTTAAATAATGTTTTACTATTTCACTAGTAGTGCAGGTATATCATTAATTCCCAATTTTTTGCTTCTCTCCCTTATGACTTTTCTTTCATTCATTTCATTTAAATATGTGCTATATTCACCTAGTTCATTGTGACTATTTTTATTATTTTAAACAGTTCTCTATTAGTTATCAGTTAAAGAAAAATATTTTGTTTGGCTTTGATTTGATCTTCTCTGACACTCTTTTTAAATAATTCCAAAATTGTGACCCTTAATATTTTCCTTCTCCATAATGAAATTTTTATTTTAACATTTTTCACTGGCAATGAATTCCCACAACTTTTTTTCTCTGAAAAAATCCTTATTTCTCCTTTACTTTTGAAAGATAATTTCTCTGGATGT
>NW_007783493.1:0-2866 GCF_000696425.1 Galeopterus variegatus
GGATCGCAACCCTCAGTGCTGCGCCCACACCTCGCTCAGCCAGTGAGCGGGAACCAGTCTCAAACAGTTGTACTTTTAACATTTGATATCATCACACACAAAAAAGATATTCAAAATAAGAGCCAACTTTATTTTGCACAAGTCTACTGAGAATCTTGAATAGATATCATCAGTCATAGAATCTTAGAACAGAAGGTGTTTTTAAAGACCATGCATAACTTACCTTTTTTTCTCTCTCTTTTCTTCCTTTAATGTTTGTCTTTATCACTGACAGATCAGATTTTAAGTGGTGGGGCAAGATTTCAACATACATTTTCAGAATTACAAAGTCTATCTATTCTACTTTATAATCTGCTTCTCCTGACATTAAACACCTGACTGTTCTTTAATAAATATCATTCAGTTACTTCTATAGGTTATTTTTATATGGATTAAAATATTGTATTTATATACAGACTTCCATGTGCTTTTCTTTAATTCAAATTATTTTAACATTTACTTGTACATATTTGTGGGGTACAGCATGTTGTTTCAATACATGCATATACCGCTCAATGATTCACATAGGGTACATATTTTTCTACCCATTAATCCACCACTTTTCCTTCTCCTACTCCCCCACCTCACGGCTCCTTGCTTCCAGTAACCATTATCCTACCCTCTACTTCTATGAAAATTACTTTCTTTTTCTTTCTTTTTTTTTTTTAGATTCCACATAGAGTGATACCATGAGGTATTTGTCTTTTTGTGCTTGGCTTACTCCACTTAACATGATAGTTTCTGCAAATGATAGGATATCATTTTTTCTTTAGAGCTGAATAGTATTCCATTGTATTTATACCACACTTTTTTTATCCATTCATCCATTTATGGATATTTAGGTTGATTCCATCTTTTGGCTATTGTGAGTAGTGCTGCAATGAATGTGGGAGTACAGGTATCTTTCTGATATATTGATTTCATTTCCTTTTGGTATACACTCAGTAGTAGACCAGCTGGGTGGTAAGGTAGATCTCAGACTTCCATGTGCTTTTATTTAATTCAAATTATTTTAACATTTACTTGTACATATTTGTGGGGTACAGCGTGTTGTTTCAATACATGCATATACCGCTCAATGATTCACATAGGGTACATATTTTTCTACCCATTAATCCACCACTTTTCCTTCTCCTACTCCCCCACCTCACGGCTCCTTGCTTCCAGTAACCATTATCCTACCCTCTACTTCTATGAAAATTACTTTCTTTTTCTTTCTTTTTTTTTTTTAGATTCCACATAGAGTGATACCATGAGGTATTTGTCTTTTTGTGCTTGGCTTACTCCACTTAACATGATAGTTTCTGCAAATGATAGGATATCATTTTTTCTTTAGAGCTGAATAGTATTCCATTGTATTTATACCACACTTTTTTTATCCATTCATCCATTTATGGATATTTAGGTTGATTCCATCTTTTGGCTATTGTGAGTAGTGCTGCAATGAATGTGGGAGTACAGGTATCTTTCTGATATATTGATTTCATTTCCTTTTGGTATACACTCAGTAGTAGACCAGCTGGGTGGTAAGGTAGATCTACTTTTAGTTTTCTGAGGAACCTCCATACTGTTTTCCACAGTGGCTGTACCAACTTACATTCCCACCAACAATTTAAGAGAGTTCCTTTTTCTCTGCATCCTCACCAGCATTTTTTATTTTTTGTCTTATTGATAATAGCTATTCTAACTAGAGTGAGATGATATCTCATTGTAGTTTTAATTTGCATTTCCCTGATGATTAGTGATGTTGAACATATTTTCATGTACCTGTTGGACATTTGTATGTCCTTCACATTCTGTGGGTTGTCTCTTTACTTTGTTGACAGTGTCCCTTGCTGTGCAGAAGCTGTTTAGTTTGATGTGGTCCCATTTGTGTATTTTTGATTTATTGCCAGTGCCTTTGTAGTCTCACTCAAAAAAGTGCTGCTGACTCCCATTTCACGTAGCATTTTCCCTGTTTTCTTCTAATAGTTTCATAGTTTTGGGTCTTATATTTAGGTCTTTGATCAATGGTGAGTTGATTTTTGTGTATGGTGAGAGATAAGAGTCTAGTTTTAATCTACCACATGTGGATATCCAATTTTTCCAGCTGCATTTGTTGAAGAGGCTGTCCTTTCCCCAGTCCATTTTTTAGGCATCTTTGTCAAAAAGAAGTTGGCTGTTAATGTGTGGGTTTATTTTGGGGCTCTGCATTCTATTCCATTGGTCAATTTGTCAGTTTTTATGCCAGTTACATGCTGTTTTGGTTACTATAGCTTTGTAGTATATTCTGAAGTCAGGAAGAGTGATGCCTGCAACTTTGTTCTTTTTGTTCAAGATTGCTTTCACTATATAGTCTTTAGGGGTTCCATACAAATTTTAAGAGCTTCTTTTCTATGTCTGTGAATAATGTCATTGGTATATTGATAGGGATTGTGTTGAATGTACAGTTTTCTTTGGGTAATATGGGCATTTTGATGATGCTAACTCTTCTAACTCATGAACCTGAGATAACTTTTCATTTATTTGTGTCTTCAATTTTTCTCACCAATGTTTTATAGTTTTCATTGTAGAGATCTTTCACCTCCTTCATTAAATTTACTGCTACGTATTTCAGGTTTTGAGAAGCTATTGTGAAGGGGATTATTTTCCTCATTTCTTCTTTGACTATTTTATTTTAGACATATAGAAAGGTTGTTGATATTTGTGTGTTGATTTTTTGATCTTGCCACTATACTGAATTAATTTATTAGTTCTAGTAATTTTGGGGTGGAATCTTTAGGGTTTTCTATGTATATGATCATGTCATCTGCAAGTAGGAATAGTTTGACTTCCTCCTTTTCAATTT
>NW_007783494.1:0-529 GCF_000696425.1 Galeopterus variegatus
CGGGAGCGCCGCCGCGCTTCCCAAGCGGCGCACTATCCAGTGTGCCACCGGGCCAGCCCCACTTAAGAGTATTTTAAACCATATTAAATAGTAGATAAATATATTTTAAGTTCTATAAAGTTGATAAATGATTTTATCTATTTTTTCCTATTTAATCTAATTTCAGCCATACAGAGTCAAAAGATTTGAAAAGCTTATCAGAAAAGCCTCATCATAAATTAAGCATAAATAACTAGTTTCAGCCATAACAAATAATGTACATACATTTACCAGTTTAAAAAAGTTTATTTTATTCTCTTATTGGGTAAGGATATTCAAGTCTGAAAGTAAAAAAACAGGGTAGTCTCTGGCTTGAATTTGCTTTTTGTGTTTCTGCAGCGTGACAAATTTGGGGGAAAATTTACTTCTGATATAAGAGAATTCTGAAAGGGAATTTCCTCTATCAGGATCCTTAATAATAGTAAAAAATATTTTGAGAAAATGACCATGATATTAGGAGATTGATAAATGGTCCACTTTTTTTTTTTTT
>NW_007783494.1:1790-2866 GCF_000696425.1 Galeopterus variegatus
GTTAGGGTCAAGGTCATGATGGTGAGCTCCCTGCCCTACCTGCTGCCTCAGTTTCACTGACGTGCTCACCTTTCACAGGTCTCAGGGTCCCCACGCTGCCCTCTGACTGCTCTGGACCTGCCTGCATCTTACCTACTTAGGTAAAGGATGTCCCTTGCTCCAAAGCATGACTTGGGAAGCAGAATGGTAGATAGAAAAAGCATGGGCTTTAGGTTCAGACAGAATTGGTTTCCAAATTCAGGTTCTACTTTTTCGATAATTGGACCGATCCTTCACAACTTTCTCAGCCTCAGTTACCTGGAAAACTGGGATAATAATACTGACCTTTTAAAAGTATTAATGAGATATTACTTTCTACCCATTGAACTGGCAAAAATTAGAACAAAAATAACAATTGATGATGGATATAAGAATTGTTATAGCCTTTAGGGAAAGCAATTTGGCAATATTTATTAAAAACACTTACTTGTACTCCATAAAGCAGATCTCATGTTCCTGGAATCTTTCCCATACAAATAAAAACACCAGCTTTTAAGGATATATGGGCAAGGATGTCTAGTGCTGCACTGTTTGTATGGCAATAAAATGGAAAAAAAGTGCTTGTGCATCATAGGAGAATGGTTGAATAAATTATGGTACGCCCAAACTATGGAATATCATGAGAGCTTTAAAATGGATAAATGAGATCTGCAGAAAATGACTTGGAGGGGTTCCCACAAAGTTTTGCTGCCTTGTAACACAGCAAGATTCAGAAGAATGTATAGAATATGGCACAATATTTGTAAAATAAGCATGTATATAATTTAATAATGACTAAGAAATTCAAGCCTCTTACTGTGTACCAGGCATGTCTTGACATATTTTAAATGGATTGACTCATTTTAATGCTCAATATTCTGTGAGGTAGGTGCTATTACCTTTGTTATATCACATATGAGGAAACGGAGGTGCAGAGAGACTAAGTAATTGGCCCAAAATCACACAGCTTGGTCAGGGTAGAGTTGAAATCTGGACCCAAGAAGTTGAGAACAGAAACAAGACTGTAAATCAGTGTATTCTACTCTTTTTTTTTTTTT
>NW_007783495.1:0-2866 GCF_000696425.1 Galeopterus variegatus
TACTGAAACTGGTAATGTATAGAGAAATAGATTTCTTATGGCTTTGGAGGCTGGGAAGTCCGAAGTCCAGGAACATATCTGGTGAGGGCCTTTTCTTGGTGGTAACTGTACAGCAATGCAGGGTATCACATGGTGAATATGGCAGGAGCAGAGAGAGCGCCTCTTGCACTCTGAAAACCTTTTAAAGCCCTCACAATCATGCTGATGACCACCATTCTTAATCCATTCATTAGGGCATGATCCTTACAATCTAATCCCGTCTTCAAGGCTCCACCTTTCAATTACCACAATAGGATTTCCCACCTTCTTAACACTGTCACAGTTGGGGCTAAGTTTCTAATACATGGACCTTGGAGGACACAATTCAATCCACAGAAGAGGCTTTTCATATTCTGTCCCCTCTTCCTGGAGGGCTCTGCTCACCTGTAGGCCTTGGCTTAGATGTCACCTCCTCTAGGAAGTTCCCATGAATTTCCAAGCTTAGGATAAGTACCCTCCTAAGTGATTCCATAGCATTTGTCTCACTGTATTATAATTGTCTGTTTACCTTTCTTTCTCACTGGATTGTAAGCCCAGTGATAGTAGGGGTTATGTTTGCTTTGCTTACAGTTATAACCCCCAAATGATACAACTCACAGCACATAGTAGGTCTTCACCAGCTATTTGTTACATAAATAAAGGATAAAGATCTGGCCCTTTCACTAACCTGCTGTGACCTTATGGAAGGTCCTTCTCCTCTGGGCTTTAGTTTTCTTATTCATAAAATGCAGGGTAGCAGTATGTCCTGTTCAAGGATAGTTTGATGGCCAAGAAATAGAAATCCACTTAAGCTAGTTCAAAAAAAGGAAGGGGTATTATGAGCAATTAGGGGTGTCTTACAGAACCTGAGGGCTGTGCAAGGAGCTGACCCAGGAGCTGGGAAACCCTCAGGAATCAGCATGAACACATGCCTCATCTTGCCCCCTCCCCTTTGGCCACATGGCCTCCCATGCCTGCCTTTTGCTGCATTCCAGGTCTCTCCTCTCTTCTCTGTCCATGGATGACAGTGGGCTCTTCAGCTCACATGTCTCAGGTTCTTCCAGCTCTTGTGTCCCTGGTTGAGTTCTCTGGGAGGCAGACTCTGAGATGGAGTTTCCTATGGAGGATGTTTATCAGGGACTGTTCTCAGGCTCGACACCTGTGGAAGGAAAGGGAAGGATGCAGGAGTGGACAGAGGGGAAGTTGACTTGTGATGCCACCCCTAAAATGTCCTCAGCTGATCTCCCAGGAAGCCCTAGGCCTGGGATAGTGAGGGACCCAGACTTTAACCAAGCCACCTCCCACTAGTCATTGGATGTGGGCTGCCCAGGAAAGACGGCATGAGCTTGGACAAGGCAGCTCTCTTCAACTGAGGCAATCCTCAAAAGGGTGGCATCTGGGGGATGTCTTGTACAGTAGCACTTTCAGCAGCTGGGCCAAAATGCCCTTCCTGAAGGGGAGCTAGGAAGTACCTCACAATGTCCTCCTCAGGAGACTAAGTCCCAGGCTTGGTTTACATTCCTGAGAAAAGATCCGATCAGCTCAGCTCTTGGTCAACTGTCCACTCTAAAGCCAATGGGCTTTGCTCAGGCAGCTGCCAAGTTATGTGGGACAAACAGCCCTTCAGTTAGGGATGGGAGGGGAACAAAAAGAGGGTGTGTCCAAATACGGGTGAGGATGTGGAACAACAGGAACTCCCATTCACTGCTGGTGGGAGTGCAAAATGGTACAGCCACTTTGGAAGACAGTTTGGCAGTTTCTTACAAAACCAGACATGCTCTTACCATACAATCCAGCAATTGTGCTTCTGGGTATTTGCTCAAAGGAGTTGAAAACTTATGTCCACACAAAAACCTGCATATGGATGTTTTATAGCAGCTTTATTCATAATTGCAAAAATTTGGAAGCAACCAAGATATCTGTTAGTAGGTGAATGGATAAATAGCTGTGGTACATTTGGACAATGGAATATTCTTCTGTGCTAAAAAGAAATGAGCTAGTAAGCCATGAAAGGCATGGAGAAAACTTAAATGCACATTATTAAGTGAAAGAAGCTAATCTGAAAGGCTACGTACTGTATGATTCCAACTATGTGACATTCTGGAAAAGGCAAAACTATAAAAAGGTCAGTGGTTGCCAGGGGTAGGGGAGAGGGAAGGATGAATAGGCTGAGCCCAGGGGATTTTTAGGGCAGTGAAACTATGCTGTGATACTATAAGGTGGGCCAGGATTTAGTTTCAATTTGAAATGTTTGGGGTCAGAGAGAGGGGCCCCAGGGTTCAAGGATACAGCTGGGTGTGGGTGTGTCCCCACCTTCTGGGGCAGGGCAGCTCAGTGGGGGGAGAGAGGTGGCAGGTGCTATGCTGTCTGGGCCCTCTCTGGGTGGTGAAGGTTCATTTTAATAAGTGAAATTTGGCCCTGGAGCCTGATGCCTCATTTCTCTTCTTCATTGTTGGGGAATCAGAATAAATCGATAGTGAGCAACTTTAATAAATTGATTCAATTTGATGAACAAAAAAGGCAAAAAGAGGTGGAAATACATATTGCTCCCAGCCGTAGGGCCGGTGGTTAATCTTGGCTTCATAACCCTGTCTTGGTAGTGGCTTAAATTATTAAGTGAAGTGAGGCTGACTAAATTATGCCTCCTCCCCTATGCTGGCTTATTCTCAGAGAAAGCAATGGCCCACTTAGCGGCCCACGTAGCAGCCTACCCTGCTTCCCAAGCATGCGCTGCCCTTGGGGACTGGGGGATGCTATGTGGGCCGGGCCCCAGGTAGGCTCGGGGATGCATGCACAGCCCCCCCACCTGCAGATCTGCATACCTGCCTGCACATGCAAGCACCCCCCA
>NW_007783496.1:0-2866 GCF_000696425.1 Galeopterus variegatus
GCTTCCAGCCCCAGCCCCAGGTGGCCCCACCTGCAGACTTTCTGCTGTTTCTCATTAATTATGCACACAAGTGAGTTGGAACCCTCTCAGGAGTTCTCTGTAGAAGATAAGTGTCTACAAGTCCTGTGTAAAAACTTCTCTCCTCCAATTGTGTTGCTTAGAGAGAAGGACTTTGTTGAAGTGGCTGAAAACAGGCATAGGATGGGGGAGACCTTAAAGAACAGCTCTTTTCTTCGTTGGAGCAAATAACACTCAAGGTCACAGCAGCATGTAAACATAGAATCTAAGAAAAGCATCATCATCAAACGATTCAGCATACATAACTATGTTCACTATTTTTTCATGTTCATTTAACCTTATTAAACTATCATTTAGCAAAAGTCAGCCATATTTTCAGAAGCATTTAATCTTTACAGCCCCTTTTTGAAGCAGGTAAGTATACCCACTGGTGAGTCACTTGCCTGGGATCTCACAGTACATGAATTTTAGCGATGAGCTGGAAGCCTGGCCCTTCTGAGTTCAGGTTCAGAGTTCTCTACCGTTTGCAGCTCAGCCAGTGTAATCCTTCACAAAAGTCAAGGGCGCTGGCTTTTGGAGCTGCCTCTGTGGTGCTGCTGGGTGGAAAATGGGGCCCCCACATCAGCAGCAGCACTGCCAAAAGAGAACTGCAGCTTCTTTCACTTTGTAACCCTCCTGAGCTGTCCCCGGAATACCAGGGGGGCAGCACTGGAAGTCATGCTTCCCGGAGGCTTGCCGTGTCGGCCCCTTCTGGAAGATGAACTTCACCGTTCACCAGCATGCTGGCCCCCACTGGCCTGTTTGCAGGCTGGGTACAAGCCCGGGAACTTGTCAGGCCTGAAGGATCTGGGTCTGGTTCCCACCCCCAGCAGAGACCAATGGATGCTATAAAAGAGTAAAGAGGAGATGCAGACAGAGCGGTGGCCAAAAAAGGTGCCTGTTGGTCATTTCTTTGAAATGCCAGCTGAGGTGGCTAAGGCTGGACGTGAGTGCCATCCCTTAAGATAATAAGATTGCTTCTGGATGATTAGCCTACAGGGACACGCTGAGCAATGAGAAATCATGGAAGCTGGTGTCTGCCAGGCTTCCACTTCTGCCTGTCCTTTGTGCTTTGTGCCACCTGTAAGTCTGACTATCTGCTGGACAGTGATGAGATGTAAAAGTGACAGCTCAGATAAGATTTCTGTCTACAAATTCTTTGAACTGAACCAAAGTGAATGCAGGCCCAGGATCAGAGCTGACAGTGCCTAGCAATTTGTGGGAGTTGAGGTTGGCAGAGAGAGGAAATTACTGAAAAGGGGTGTGAGACTGAGCTGGGTCCACCTCAGCTGCTCCTGAATCCTCTACAGCAATTAAGAAGTTTCTTCCTCTGCTTGGTTCTCTAAAATCAATGACTCCTTCAACAGGCTTTTTGACTTGTCCTCATGGGGAGGAAGGTGTCCTGGTGTTGTTGTGGTGCAGTATGGCATATGCCTTTCAAAGTTAGAGTCATTCGTTCTCTCGTCGCCCATCCACATAAACACGCACACGTGCGTCAACTTCTGTGTCTACAATTCCCAGATACGGCGCCTGTGCTTTGAGCAGTGTAACAGGACTGCCGCCTTCCAGAACAATGTGATTTTTATAGATAAGATGACGAATGCTGATGGCTTGTGAATGTCCTTTCTGAGGAAGCTTCTCTTCAGGAAGGACATCTTCCAGCTCTCTGTTAAGCACGAGGTGATGAATGAAGACAGAAATCACCATTTGCCAACTGCATTACTCCTGGTTTCCTGACAAATATTGTGCCAAATACAGTTCAGTGTATCAGGTGTATTGGAAGCTCCACGAAAGCAGGGAAGCCTCACCACTGGATCTGGCCGGTGCCTTCACTTGGAGCTCACGGTATTTCTGGATAAATGAGCGGGTGGTGACATGATTCAGGTGTAGACCTGGTGAACCGTCCTCAAGGAGAGCAAAGCAGGAAGGTGGCAGAGAGATCTGGGCCACATATTAATTCATAAAAGCGAGTTTGGATCAGTTTGGGTCACATCCAGAAACAGATGACACTGTCGAGTTAGCATAATTTGAGAAGGGTTAAATACAATGTGATTTTTATAGATAAGATGACGAATGCTGATGGCTTGTGAATGTCCTTTCTGAGGAAGCTTCTCTTCAGGAAGGACATCTTCCAGCTCTCTGTTAAGCACGAGGTGATGAATGAAGACAGAAATCACCATTTGCCAACTGCATTACTCCTGGTTTCCTGACAAATATTGTGCCAAATACAGTTCAGTGTGTCAGGTGTATTGGAAGCTCCATGAAAGCAGGGAAGCCTCACCACTGGATCTGGCCGGTGCCTTCACTTGGAGCTCACGGTATTTCTGGATAAATGAGCGGGTGGTGACATGATTCAGGCGTAGACCTGGTGAACCGTCCTCAGGGAGAGCAAAGCAGGAAGGTGGTAGAGAGATCTGGGCCACATATTAATTCATAAAAGCGAGTTTGGATCAGTTTGGGTCACATCCAGAAACAGATGACACTGTCAAGTTAGCATAATTTGAGAAGGGTTAAATAAAGGAACTAACTACAGGTCATAGAAAAACCAGCAAGGGACCCTGCAGTGTCGCAGGGCCAGCAACAGTTCCTTTTCTGCCTTAGTCCTGAAGGGGTGAAGAGAAGAGATGAGCCGTTCTAGGAACTTGGGGTCTAAGGGGGCTGTGTTAGGGGACAGGAACTAGAGTGACAATACCCGTTCGTCACTCTCCCCCCTCCCTGTGGTCCCTGGCCAGTGCATCCTGTGGTACAAACCCAACAAGCAGCCAGAGGCAAAGGAGCCCATGGTGCATGTGTCATCCCCAGAGCATGG
>NW_007783497.1:0-227 GCF_000696425.1 Galeopterus variegatus
TGGTGATGGACATTTGGGCTGGTTCCAACTCTTGGCTATTGTAAAGAGTGCTGCAATGAACCTTGGGGAACAGATATACCTTTGACTTGATGATTTCCATTCCTCTGGGTATATATCCCAGCAGTGGGATAGCTGGGTCATATGGCAGATCTATATGCAATTGTTTGAGGAACCTCCATACCATTTTCCATAGAGGCTGCACCATTTTGCAGTCCCACCAACAATGT
>NW_007783497.1:1227-2865 GCF_000696425.1 Galeopterus variegatus
AGTGGTTTGTAGTTCTCATTATAGAGATTTTTCACATCCTTGGTTAACTCAATTCCTAAGTATTTTATTTTTTTGGTGGCTATTGTAAATGGGCAGGCTTTCTTGATTTCTCTTTCTGCATGTTCACTATTGGAGAATAGAAATGCTACTGATTTTTGTGTGTTGATTTTGTATCCTGCTACTGTGCTGAACTAATTGTGTACAACGTGTGATGGTCAGATCAATATAGTTAGCTTATTCATCATGACAATACTCAATTGCTCTTTGTGTCCATTGGCCAATTCCTCATTAGCCCCCCTCCCACTCCCCCTCACCTTCCCTTGTCAACCTCTAGTTTTCTAAAAGTTCAATGTATTACTGTGACTGTTGGTTCATAAATTCCCTCCCTCTCTTCTCTTCACTTTTCTCTCTCTCTTAGCCTAAACTGCTTCCTGGTATAGAATGAGAAGATTTGAGTCCATTCTAACAGATTACCTTGTCTACATATTCATGCTCCTTCTTGTTAACCTCACCCACTTCCATGGCTAACATTCTTTTAGCTAAATCAAGCTCCTGCCACAGGACCATTGCATATACTGCTTACTCTCTCCTTACTGGAGTCTTACTAGATTTTGTGCCAGTTTGTATTATTTTTGTGTTTGCCTTTGATTATAGCTGCCGTCAGATTATAAGCTTACTGTAGGAAGCTACCACATCTTTTTGCTCACCCTAGATTCCAAAATTAATTTTTACAAGCAGGTTTTTGCAACCCAGATTTATCTTTGAATTCTAGACAAAGGCATTCAATTGCTTACTTCCTACTATTTCCTGGAATATCACTGGCCTCCCAAACCAAGCATACACCAAATAAATGTAATCATCTCTTGACTTGAGCTTTCTCTTATGTTGTGCTCCTTATCTCAAGAAATTGTTATCCTATTTACTTAACAGAAACCTGTATCTCATCCTGGACTTCTCAGTTCTACTTCTCACAATGGATCAGTCACCGTGTCCCGTCCACTTGTCTTCAGTTGTTCTACTTGTTTTCATTCTAGCATTGCTTCTGGTACACACTAGAATGTGCCATGCAGAGAGCCACTAAATGAAGGATCTATTGCCCTGCTTGATGGAAAGACTGTGAGTGAGTAGTCTGCAGCTGTAAGCTCCTCCATGCATAAACACCATGAAATAACCTGCAGCAATGTGAAGCAAAGGAGAAGATGCATAACTAGCACAAGGGATGGAATTTAAAAAATAAAATAAATAAAACAAAAAATACCAGTACTTGGAAAATAAAAAAATCAAGAAAAAGAATAATATTTATATAAACTAAAAATGTGTGCTTAAAACAGAAAATATATTTGCAAGAACAAGTAGGAATAAAACGATCATTAAAAAGAACAGAATAATTTACTGTAAAGAAAGGGCAAATATTAATAATGGAAGTGGAAATATAAATAAAACAATGAAAGAACAAATCAATGAATAAAAAATTATAAAAAGTTAATAGTAAGGAGTGAGAAAGGAACATTGGAGCTATCAATGACACAATAATGATAAAGTTCCATAAATTGACAGGTATAACCACTTCAATCTTCTGCATCTGAAGTTAAAAATAAAGTAAAATCTACTGCAGATATGATTAGTTCTGTCCCCCTT
>NW_007783498.1:0-877 GCF_000696425.1 Galeopterus variegatus
GTTCCTGACTCTGAGCGGCCTGGGTTCTGGGGCTGGGGCTCTTAGGAGGCTTGGTCCTCAGCGGCATCTAAACCTGCCCACCTCTTGCCTCCCCTTAGCCTTCTGAGTGACTGTTGAGTTGGCCTCATTAAGGTGCCACATCGTCCATGCTCACTTGTTAGGGCCACTCTGGGCCCTCCCCACCTCACTCCTTGACTTCCCCTGCTTCGATTTACTAGGCTCAGGTGAGCCTGGGAATTAATCAGCTGCTTGGGTCTGAATTAGCTCATTAAAGTTTCTAAGGAATCGGCCTGTCAGTCAAAACCCACTGCATCCAGCCACACCGAAATTGCAGTCCACTGCATCCAGCCACACCGAGATTGCAGAGAGGTATGTGTGCGTGTGTGTGCGCATGTCCATGTGTGCACGTGTGCGTGTGTGTGCGTGTGCATGTGTGTGCGTGTGTGTGCGCATGTGTGTGTGTCCATGTCTTCAACAGATGCTCCACAGTTGTTTCTCAGTTGACTCCCAGGCTGCAAAGGGACCCTGGCACTAACTCCACCTCCACCCCTGTTCTCGGTGGTCACTTATTGTCCCCTTGGGTCTGAATCCCAGGCCTCTCGGGGGATCTGTCTGTGGACATTCCACTCCACCACCCGACTCCCAGGGGACTAGAGTCACGCAGCCTGGATGAGACTCATTCTTTTCACCAGCTGTCACCTCTGGCCACTACCTGCCGCAGGGGTGGCTGCCCCCTGAGGGACCGGGCTGGTAGTCAGCGAGTCAGCATTAGGCTAATTTTGGTGTGGCAAAGGGAGTGGGTGACTGCGACTCAGCCTCAGTCCCAGCTCCCCTCTTTGCAGAGGCAACCTGCAGTAACAGCACGTGGCCACAGGGG
>NW_007783498.1:2435-2865 GCF_000696425.1 Galeopterus variegatus
CAGTGGCTCTCAAAGGCCGGTACGTTCACACAGCCTCCGGGCCCTGCAAGATCCAGCTGCCCGGTTCCCCTGTCTCATGTCGCTCCTCTCCCCTTGCCCTGCAACCAACGAGACTGAAATACTTGTCATCACCCAACATGCCGTGGTGTTTCCAGACTTTGTAGTTTGCTCACATTCTTTCCCATGGCTTGGTCCTCTCTCCCGGCCCCTTCCCCACACTTCCTCCACCCTTACTCTTGCTCCCTGTTCTTTCTTCACCACAGAGACCTGTTTGTCCCTCAAAACTGCCAATTCCCTGGTGAAGCCTGACCCACAGCTCCCTCCCGTGCCCCAGAATCCCTCTTCTGAACAGATCCTGTTACCAAACATGCGTCTCTCATTGTATCTGTCCCCCAGAGCTGTAATAAGTACTCTCGCGCCTGCCCTGTCT
>NW_007783499.1:0-455 GCF_000696425.1 Galeopterus variegatus
CTTTTCTATAGCTGGTGATCTTGGTTCTGGCTAAGTTTTCCTTTACTTAATCCTATGCCAGCCTGTTGCTTAGCAACATTTTCTGTCATTAAAATAATAACCCCCCTTATAGTATTTAAGATCTGTTGAACTCTGAAGTTCTCATCTCTTAAGTCCAGAACGCTAAAGAGAAACTGTTTTTCTCTTTTCACAACCACCACTTCCGATACCAAACATGTGGATCTTTCACAGGAAGCAATTCTCCAACAGACACCAAATGGGTGTCCTAAAGTTCAATTCAATTCAGACCCCACAGGTTAAGGGCTCAGTCCCATAAGACTGTCTGCATTTCAGGCACCAGTCACAAGAGGTGGGTCTTCAGGTGTAGGGTAAATACTGGACATAGACCTATTCCCTCTCCCCATGCATACCAGAGTTCCCCCTACCCCTTACCCCTCACACCCCATGAAACTACC
>NW_007783499.1:2503-2865 GCF_000696425.1 Galeopterus variegatus
TTTGACAATTTGCTGTAATGCTTCACAGAACTCAGGGAAACACTTTCCTTACCTTTATTGGTTTATTACAAAGGACATTATAAAGGATACAAGGAACAGCCAGATGAGGAGGTATGTAGGACAAGGTCTGGGGATGGCGCGGAGCTTCTGTGCCCTCTCCGAGTGTGCCACCTCCCCTGCACATTGGTGGCTTCACCTACCTGGAAACTTTCCAACCCCCTTCTTTTAGGGTTTGTATGGCGGTTCCATTAAGTAGGCATCACTGATTAAATCACTGGCCATTAGTGATTAACTCAATCTTCAAACTCTTTCCTTTCCCTGGATGCTGGGGCTGGGACTGAATGTTTTAGCCCTCTAATCTC
>NW_007783500.1:0-826 GCF_000696425.1 Galeopterus variegatus
ATCAGCCCTGTATAACAGCCAGAAGCTGGAAATAATCTAAATGTCTATCAAAAGGGAAATGACTAAACTCACTGTGGTATACTTCTATAATGGAATGCCACATAGCGATAAAGACAATTAACAGTTGGCACACACAAACATTGTTAAATCTCAAAAAATTATATTGAACAAAATAAGATAGACAGAAAGGAGTACATACTGTATAATGTGGTTTATACAAAATCCAAGGAAAAATCAGCATAGTGATTATCTTGGGGTTATCTTGGGGTTTGGGTGAGTATTTATTGGAAAGATGTGCAAGGGAATTTTCTGGAGCAAAAATAATATTCTATATTTTTATATGGAAGATGGTTATATGGTTTTACACATTAACCAAAGATCATAGAACCGTACACTTAAGATTTGAGCATATTAATGTACACAAATTATACCGAATGCTGGTAGACTAAAAAAAAATTATATTACTTCTATACAAAGAGTGAGACTGTGAAGATGCAGAAATAACTGCTCAATAAGGAATAGTAAAATCCAAATTTAATCTGAATTCTTCTCTGTAAGGCACCTGTTTCTAATAGATTCCCAGAGCAGAGAGAATGAAAGAAGAAAACAGAGTGAAGTTATTTTCATTTCCTTTTAAGTCTATGAGTGCAACAGAAATTTAAATTGAAACACCAAAGACATGAAAAATAAAATTAATGACATTGTGCAATTCAAAGATACTGGTGAATTTAAAGAAGGTGCTCCTGTAAATATTCACCCATGATAAATGTAAATTTAGCACCTTCCATGTGATTCTGGAAAACATGTACACATCTGCCTTACTGCT
>NW_007783500.1:2417-2865 GCF_000696425.1 Galeopterus variegatus
TTTGGGCTTTTGGCTGTGCCCTCTAGGATTTTTGTTCTGCCTTCTGAGATGTTTTTTTTTTCTTTTTCATAAGAAAAGTCTGATATTTCCAGCTGAGAAGATTCCTCATCCTGTTTCCTACTTATCAAAAATTGGAGGCCCAGCGGTATGTTTTTATTTTACACTGTCTTTGCCACTTGTAGATCAAGGTGCTACAACTCCCTAAAAAGTATGTTGGCTTTCCTATGTATCAGAATAGAGTCTACTATATTCAATAAAAAGTACACCCTTGATTCTTTATGTAGTCTCATTCTTAGACTTTTTCAAAGACACTTTGGAATGAGGCTTCTGTGTGATTGATGATGCTCTTAAATTTCTTAAAAATGCTTTTGTCTAGCTAAGAGGGTTTACTAGATACCAACTTAAATCTTTCAGAGATCTTAACAAGGGTTTTTATGACAGTATCTTT
>NW_007783501.1:0-483 GCF_000696425.1 Galeopterus variegatus
TAAATTATAGTTTCGATAACCTTCTTTGAATAGACTGGCAAACTGAATGTAGGCAAGGAAATAGAGGAATAAGTATTGGAGGGAGGAGGGGTACACAATTGAGTTTTATTTACAGCTTTAAAGCGTCTATATTTTATCCGTTCAGGAGGAAGTATGTTCCCTGATAGAGAGAAACTGTGGGTAATAGGAGAATTTGCCTGTTTGGAAAAAGAAGCAGGTAAAATGAGGCTCAAAGTTCGACATTGTTACATTGAGTAAAATTATGCCCTAAAATCAATTATGCAGAATCTATACTTAGCAAGAATAAAGAGTAAAATAAATTAAGCACCATACTTATGTCTGGGTGCTGATCTGACACATTTTCTGTATCAGAATCTACTTGCATACTAAATTGTATAGATCTTTAAATAATGTGTAAAGGACATTATTCAGCTGTGCTCAGAAACTCCTCCATGGTTGTACTTAAGTTGTCGTGGTGGCCAT
>NW_007783501.1:2336-2865 GCF_000696425.1 Galeopterus variegatus
TTAATGCAATTCTTAATAATAATGAAGAAAATTTAGCCTATATAATTAAATAGCAAACCGGAGAAAATCTCCTAGAAAATGACAATCCAATAGATTTATGAAAAAAAAAAAAATGTAAAAGGTTAGTTTGTAATTCTGCTGCTACATGAATTTGAATATCAAATATATCTGGAAAAACCATTTTCCTGTGTTAAACAAAATTTTAAGATGTCCCTTGTGATTTTTACCCCCAGGCATTAGTTCTATGATTCTGTTATGCTACATGAGAGACAAAAGAGATTTTTGCAACTGTAGGTGAAAGCTATGGGTTAAATGTGTCCCCCCAAAGTTTACATATTGGAAACTTGACCACCATTGTAAGAGTGTTGAGATGGTGGGAAATCTAATTATGGTATTTGAAAGGTGTGGCCTTTCAGAGTAATTAGTTTGTGAGGACTCTGCCCTTGTGAATAAATTGATCCATTCATGGAGTAATAAATGGTCTTGGTTCTGATGGCTTTATAAGAATAGCAGGTGAACAGGTTAGCTC
>NW_007783502.1:0-591 GCF_000696425.1 Galeopterus variegatus
TGCTTATCTATAACTTACTGTGTTAGTCTGTTTCTGTTGCTTGTAACAAAATACCCGGAACCGGGTGATTTATAAAGAAAACAAAATTTATTGCTTACAGTTTGGACTGGGGAGTCCAAAGTCCAGGGAATACGTCTGGTGGTGGTGACAGGGACCCTGGGGTCTCACATTGCAAGATGGTGGACGCAAAGACAGCAGAGAGAAAGCTCCTCATTCACTCTCCTTTTAAAGCCCTCAGAACCATGCCCCTGACCACTGTTTTTAATCTGTTCACTACAGCATAGTTCTACAATCCAATCACCTCTTTAAGGCTCCACCTTTTGATCACCCTAATAGGATCTCCCACCCTCAATGGTTACAGTCTGAATTAAGTTTAGGGGAGACATCCAACCCAAGGAACCTACTAATATGCACCATTATGTTCTTCCTACTCTTCATTTAACGTGTTTTATCCATAAATCAAGGAAACAGGGAAAGTTGTTTAGCTGTACCAACCTCTAATTTCTCATTTGCAAGTAGGAATAAAAATATTACCTACCTCATTGGGCTGTTTTAAGAATTAAATGAGATAGTCTATGTATAGAGCTTACT
>NW_007783502.1:2184-2865 GCF_000696425.1 Galeopterus variegatus
CAGCATTGACATATCATAGACATTTATGTTCTTAGAGAATGAATGAAATCCAGTGTAGATAATTGTAACTTTGGGGACATAGTTAAGTACAAAGGTCAGACACAGCCATTCTACTGCTAGTTAAACCTGGGAAGTGGAAGAAAAAAAAATCCTATTAAAAGGAGAGACCGAATACAATAAAAATAATCCTAGCTGTCAAAAACATACACAGAGGAAATGTCAGGAAGAGAAACCATTGGCAAAAAAAAAAAAAGAGAGATTTAAAAATAATTTGACGGAAAACTAAGTCCCCTCTGCCACTGTCCAGCCAGCTTGTCACTTTAATTTGCCATCAGAGAAAAGGAAGGGACAAGAGTCAAAACAGGTGTTTATTTTTTTCTCTTTTTAATGGGGGGGAAATCAAGTGAAATCACGGTTCTGCCAGCTGTGAAGAGCTGCTGACACCTGTGTTTGCCAAATCCCATGCTTGTGAGATGGGTCAGAAGCAGCTAAAGACAGCTGATAAAATAAGGTAAGGGAAGGGAAGAAGTCAGAAGAAAAGCAGCACTGGATAAAAACAGAAGGAAAAATGAACGAATGGTGCCCACAATGTTCAATTTCAAAATGCGCATTTTCATCTGTGTTTTTCTAATTAGTACAAAGTCATACTCTTTCTTGTTCCTTCTTCTGTTCGCTAAAGAA
>NW_007783503.1:0-1100 GCF_000696425.1 Galeopterus variegatus
AGGGGAATGGTAACGAGACTTCGGCATCCAGCTGGAGAACAGTCCACCGTGGAAGGGAGTAGTGTGGTAGTTTTACCTTGTTTACCTTGTTTTCCAGTAAGAGTTTCTCGCACCATGAACCGCCAAACGTACGGGGATTTAGAAACAAACACCTACTAGGCACAGTAAGAGAAACAGGATAATGTTCACGGGAGTGGTGATTGTTCCTGTAATGGAGGGGGACTTGGGAGTCGGGATAAATGCAGTTTGAGGGGGTTAGAGGGATTAGGAGTGCAGGCAAACGTTTCAGTTTCTTGAAAGGGTGTGTCTTGAACTTGAGGGGTACACGTAGGTTCTGTGGAATCCGCTGGTGAAGCCGGGAAGCAGGGTTTTAACCTAGAAATGTGGATCCATGGAGTTACTTGGTTGTTTGGTAGGGAAAGCTTGGCAGCTGTGGGAGTGCAAAGAATGACTAGGCAAGGGCCTTCCCACTTAGGAGTTAAAGGACCTTGTGGCTCCAGGGAGGTGTAGAATACTAAATCCCCAAGGTGTACTGTAGAGGTGTTTTGGGAGGAGGTAGGATTAGGCAATAGCCAATCCTGGTGTTTCCAGAGTTCAGCTCGAAGATGGGAGAGTAACAGGATAGCTAGATTGGAGGGTATGGTTTCTTGTTTAGGGATGATTCCTGGAGGTAAAGGGGACCTCCCATACATAATCTCGAAAGGGGAGAGGTTTGAAGGTTTCTTTGGGAGGATCCTGAGTCTAAGCAAGGCTAGGGGTAGAAGGCGAATCCAGTCAAGGTGGAGTTCCAGAGATAGTTTAGTAAGGGTGTCTTTTAGAGCCCTGTTGGTGCATTCAACTTTTCCTGAGGCCTGGGGCCGGTAAGGACAGTGTAGATGCCAAGGGAGGGAGAGAGCTCAAGATAAATTCTGTATTATTTGAGCAGTGAACTCTGGGCCATTGTCCGTTTGTATGGAAGAGGGCATTCCAAACCTTGGGATAATCTGGGAGAGGAGTATGGAAGCCACAGTGGTGGCTTTCTTGTTAGTGGTGGGGAAGGCCTCTATCCACCTGGAAAAGGTATCTACCATTACTAGGAGATATTGCTGATGTTTAACAGG
>NW_007783503.1:2100-2865 GCF_000696425.1 Galeopterus variegatus
CTAAAGTATCCCGCTAGGCCTAAGAAGGATAGGATTTCTGACTTAGTTTTTGGAGTAGGTAAGGACTTTAAAAGCTCCTTCCTATTAAGGGTGATGGCCTTTCGAGAAGGAGATAATCCAAATCCTAGATAAGTGACTTCAGTGAGGGATATTTGGGCTTTAGAAGGTGAAATGCGATACCCTTTGTCTGCCAGGAAATTAAGAAGGGAAGCGGTGTAGGCCTGTGATTGTTCCCACGAGGGACTACAGAGCAAAACGTCATCCACGTACTGCAGGAGGGTTGACTGTGGGTGAGAAGAGTGAAAATATTTGAGGTCTTGGGCCAACACTTGGCCAAAGAGGTGAGTGCTATCCCAGAATCCCTGGGGGAGGACAGTCCAGGTGAGTTGTTCAGAGTGTCGTGTATTGGGATCAGTCCAGGTAAAGGCAAATATGTCCTGGGAGGCGGGGTCTATGGGAATGGAAAAGAATGCATCTTTTAAGTCTAGGACTAAATAATGAGTTGTGGAAGCTGGGATCTGGGATAAAAGGGTATAGGGATTGGGTGTTAAAGGATGAATGGGAATAACAGCAGCATTAACCAAACGGAGATCTTGAACCAGTTGGTAAGACCCACTTGGTTTTTTTACTGCCAGAATGGGGGTGTTGAATGATGAGTGAGTGTGGCAAAGGTAACCCTTTTTGAGAAGATCTTCGACAATGGGTTGGAGTCTGCAAAGTGCTGTGGTGCTGAGTGGGTACTGAGATTGATTTATATACTTGGAG
>NW_007783504.1:0-2865 GCF_000696425.1 Galeopterus variegatus
TCACTTATTTGTGGGAGCTAATAAAAATAAATAAGTAAATAAACAAATGAAGGGGTGGGGGGGTGGGGAATGAAGACAACAATCACAATTCCTTGATTTTGTTAAGACATGTGAACAGATATGATGTTGATGGGGGGGAGGAGGGAAAGGGAGGAAGGAAAAGCAGGAATTGATAAAGGGACATGAAAATCAACTATACTGTATATTGATAAATTAAAATTTTTAAAAAGGTGAAAAAAATTTAAGAGGGTAGATTAAAAAAAGTTTCACAAGCTAACTCTATCCTCAAGTTCCTCATTTCTTGTTTCCAGTTTTCATACTGTTTCAGAAAGTTTTCTGCTATTTAACCAGCAGAAGCTCAGTGGTCAAAGACCTAAGATGCCAATAAAAATAACCCTTATAATAATTTTAAAAAGGCAAGGATAAAAATGTGAAGTCAGGAGATATATTATCCTGAAAGTGGTTGGTGATATGGGCTCTTTCTGCAATTATCACTATAAGCTGGAGCATAGTTATACTAGCTAAGCTTAAGTTTAGGCATGACACAGCACTCAAAAGAAATGGACGAGTAGGCTGGCTGGTTAGGTCAGTTGGTTAGAGCACAGTGTTACAACACCAAAGTCAAGGGGTTCAGATCCCCTGACCCGCAAGGGGCAAAAAAAGAAAAAAAAAAAAAAAGACTAAAATTTTCAAGTATCTTTGCAAAGCTGCTTTATACTCAAAATCTCCAAATTATTTAAGAAGGAAATAGCTTCACTCAAGTATTTGCAGAAATTTCAAACCACTTAAAAATCAGATCTGTATTAAATCTGTCTTCAATTAGTGACAAGGTTGGATTCCAATCTTTCACATCATTTAACAGTTCTCTCCTCTTTAACAGAAATGAAGCCATTACTCAAACCACTAATGGTCAACAAGTAAGATTTACTAGTGGGCTATACATATGTCGTGTAAAATAAATAGCAGCTGTACCCGCTTCTCTTATGTATGGTTTACAAACCTTTGTCTGCAGAAAGATATTTCAGATGCACTTTAGTGTGAGGAGGAGCCTGTGTTTTCCCTTCACACTCAAGAACAGTACCTTCCCAACCCTCCACATTCACTTGCCATTCCACTTTAACAGAGGTAACTACAGCAATTAAATGTGGATTGAGCACAAAAAAATAACTTCATGGCCATTCTGTCACTTAACATTTTTAACCTTTTGTAAAATAGTGGGGTTTTTTTTGCCAGGGTATGTTCCATTACTTCACATGAGTTATTTGAAAACCATAAATGACCAAGGAAGTACATTATTTAACTTGTTTTACAGGTAAAGATTTATTATTCTTGACATTTCAAGCCTTAAAGGAAATAAATTTCTTGCTAGTGTAAGCAAACATGATAATACCTGTAAAGAAATAAAAATTATGTTACTCATAGTCTGAATATTAAATGTTTTTTATTAACAAGAATCCTCTATGTATGTAATACCAATGGGGAAATGTAAATAAAAATGCCTTCAATGGTAAAGTGTCCAATAGGTCACTAATATTAGTGTTCATGTCAAACCACTGCATCCTCTATTACTATGAAATTAGCCCTTCAGAAGACTGAGCTAAGGTAGGCTTCTTTAAGGGAATATTAGGGAAGAAAGCAAACTAACACAAATAAATTATTTCAGCGAAAGTAAAAACCACGATTGGTGAACCACGCAAATCAGAAGCTCGGAAGAGACAATTCAGTGAGGCTTTCCAATGGTCACCTGCCTAGTCCAGTCACTGGCATGTTGCCAGGTAAGACAGTATGTTGCCTCCGGGATAAGGAACGGTGGGGAAGAACATACCAAATAACTCCCCGCAAGTCTCAGAGTAGGTGTGCTCTATCCCCAGGGCTCGGTTCAATTCCATGCAATCCTGAGGGAGGTACTCGCGCCCATCCCACAACTATCTGCTATACTCCAGAAGACCCCAAGATAACCTCTGGATAACTCTGTCCCACTTTCTAGAACCAGAGGGGTTAAGAGCCACACCATCCTCAGAGAAATAAAGGGGGGGGAAAGGCGAGTTCCTCTAGGGACACTGACCGCACACTCATATTGACACCGCCCTGAGAAATGCGTCCCCCATTCTATCCTTTTTCTTCAGTGACCTTCCGTTCTTATAGCCTCGGGGAAGGTAAGAGACAGGCCACCGTCGTCCTCCCCCCAACCCCTGGGAAAGGTGCCTTTCTCAGTTGAGAGCCGCAGAGGGAGGGAAAAAAAGGTTGCTCCTCCCCGACCCACCCGACCCACAACTCCTGGGTGCAGATACAGTGGAGGAAAGAGAAGAGGAATGGAAAGTGACAGTCCTGTACTGGCTCAAGGCGTGATGAGAATTGGTGCTCCGAGAGAAATATGGAAGAATCCCCCGCTCCTGCCCCCCAACACAAATGAATGAACTGAATAAAACGGGGAGTGGGGGAGTCAGTACGCTCAGTTCTTTCCATCCAGGAAGAAAGAGAGGCCCTCGGACGCAGCCTGGCCTCGCCGTCTTTTGCACCCCGATCTCGTCCTTTCCATCCAAGCCCCACATCATTTAACCCTTTAAGCTTTCTAAGATAGTGTCCCCTTCCCCATCTGCCCCAAACACCGACCCCCCCCAATTCTGTTCAGACCCAGACTCCAGCTTCTTCCTTCCTACCACCCTCTCCACAGCCCTCACCAGTCCGGGCCCACCGCACCTGGAGATGCTCCTGAAAACGAATTGGCAGAATCTGGGCCATGGCGCTGTCGGGGGGTACGGTCTCCTCCTGTCACTGGGGCTGCGGGGCAGTGGCTGCCCGGGCTCTCCAAGGGAGAGGAGGAGAAGGGAAGGGGGGAGGATGGGCTCAGCAGGCTACTCTCCA
>NW_007783505.1:0-555 GCF_000696425.1 Galeopterus variegatus
CTGGCGCCTGATGGAGGGAAGCACAGGGGAAGGAAGGCCGCATCCCTGGTGGAGGCTCAGGCGATGGCAGCTCTTGAGGATGAACACCAAGGGAAAGACGCCCGCGGGGCCCCCGATGAAGGGGCCCGCCCCAGGGCTCCGTCTCTCTGGTCTCTTTGCAGGTGGAGCACGTGGGAGCCGCCGCTCCCCAGGCTCTCTGCTTCGGATTCCACCTGTTCCAAAAAGTAAACAGCCCATGGTTCTAAAGCCTGTTCCTGGCCTGCAGGGTTCCCCTGTCATNCAGCTTTGGTGTTGGGAGACAAGAGTTTTGAAAAACAGTATAGAGATGCAGGTCGCAGCCAGTCACCGGTGCCTGCAGCAATCCCTACTGATGATGACAGCCAGGAATCATCAGGATGACCTCACAGACCTCTGGATTTTGAGCTCATGCTCCTGAACATAACATGGGGCTGGCTCCCAGCATCGGTATGTAGGACATGGCCTCGGGCTTCTTGTGGTGGATAGGGCAGCACTGGCACACTAGGAAGGCAAAAAATGAATGAAGCATTCTCCTAG
>NW_007783505.1:2478-2865 GCF_000696425.1 Galeopterus variegatus
GGGAGGGGAGACAAAGGGCAAGGGAAGTGGGGATGAGTTTAGACATTAAAAGCACACATGGTGCTGGGGATCCTCTTGGGGAGAGAAGTAAGAGAAGGTGACAGATTCATACGGTGATTGATAATCTTGAATTTTCTTTAGACAGACAACTTGGCTGTAATCCCTAGCCAGATTAATGTCAGTCAAAGAGAAGAAAGAGTGAATTCAGTATGAAATCTAACAGTACTTCATTCAAAGTGAATTAACTCACACGACAAATATTGGGCACCTACCACGATCCAGGCACTAGTCGAAGCTGTAATCCAAGGATAATATCTGTCACTAATGAGCAACGTACACAAGAGTGTTTCAAAAATTTCACGGAAGCATGCATGAGCTTCGAGAAAA
>NW_007783506.1:0-258 GCF_000696425.1 Galeopterus variegatus
TTTAGGCTGTGGGGAATAGACCAGAGCTGGCACATGGGCAAGAATCTGGGTGGCCGAGCCTATTGAGAGCCTGGACTCCAGCTGGAATACAGTTAAATTGTTGTTAATCTCAGCAGCAGAATGGGAGGGGCCCTAGGATTCCCTGGGTAAATGGCTTCCCACTTGCTCCGGATTGCCTGATACCAGGAATCCCTCCAGGGTCTGACGCTGTGCCCTTGGCCACTGGGCATTTCCCAAGAAAGTTCTCCTGCTTGGGGT
>NW_007783506.1:2299-2865 GCF_000696425.1 Galeopterus variegatus
TTATCATAGTTGGCTGTGTATTTTTGGGTGAGAGAATACAGATTTCCAGTTTCCTTTCCTGGTGAGTTTTGTTAGGACTAAATTCTCTGCACCATGAGGGTTTGAACATTGCCTGGCCACAGGGGTATGGCCTGCATGACCTCTCAGGGTTCCTTCCTGGAGTCCCCCAAATGTCACAGGCCCTGTGGCTCCCCCTGCTGGTTTGACTGGAAAAGTCACTTGACCAGTAAATCCACAGCCCAGAGCAGGGATGGGGGTCCCAAAGTAACACCCTTCTTTGGCCAAAGGGCCTTTCTCCTAAGGAGTCCCTACCCTGGTCAGCTCCCTGCTGCCCTGGGATGAATGGGGGTAGGAAATGGGCCCCTCGATGAACACAGCAAAGAAGCTAAGGACAGCACCATCTCTACCCTGTGACAGTCATCCCAGCCACCAGACATCAGCATAGTGGGTCGGTCTGGGGTCAGGAGAGCCGGTGCTACCCCAGCCCTGTTTGTGGCATTGGATAAACCACCTCCCTCTGGGCCTTGGGGACCCTGTTTATGTTTCCCAGCATAGCTCAGAAGTCA
>NW_007783507.1:0-529 GCF_000696425.1 Galeopterus variegatus
GGGGGGGGGGGGGGGGGGGCACAAAGGGTGTATGGCAGCAGGGGTGTTGCTGCTTCCAATTTTAAATAGGTTAGGGAAGCTGACATTTAAGAAATAACCTCAAGAAGGTGATTGGATGTTCAAGTAGAAGAAATTAAATCTGCAAAGACCCTGAAGCAGTAGTGAACCTAGAGTGGCTGTAGTGGAGTGAGGGAGGAGAAGGTAGTAGAATATGAGCTTAGAGTAAGTGGGGGCCGACAGGGAGGGAGAGTGGAGTGCACTGTAATGACTGTCACTTAGATGGGAAGCAGTTGGAAGGTTTTGAGCAGAAGAGTGAAAATTTCACTTACATTTTAAAAGAACCTCTGGCTGCTGTGTCGAGATATTTGTAGGGCAAGAAGTAGGGCGACCAGTCAAGAGGCCACTGTGGTAATACAGGGTAGTATTTCTCCCTGCTCCCTGGCAGTAGGAACCTGTGGCCTAGACTGGATCTGTGCCGCAAAGGCCTTTGGGGTGTTGGGGCTGGTGTGGTAGCCTCAGCAAATTGTTC
>NW_007783507.1:1921-2865 GCF_000696425.1 Galeopterus variegatus
TTATTTTCCGTACAGCTTTTTATTTTTCCTGGATTTTCTGAATGCTCTTCTTTTTGCTTGTATTTGTTGCCTTTATCATATCCTAAAATTTTTCCACACCCTCAGCCATACTATGTATTTGATTTAGTCTGTGAAGTTTCCTTTTTTTCCTACAGACTGTTGTTCCATAACCTTCTACAATCCTGCTCAAATCCAAATATGTTGTTCTCAAGGTCTTCAGCAAAGTTAGAATGCTGGGATTTTTCTTCATTCCTCTCCTCGGTTAGAGTCACCGTTTCCTGGATGCTTTTGTTTTCCATTCCCGTTTGCTGGAACTCTTTCTTAAGGAGCTTTCTAAGAAAGTCTGTGTAAAGGGCCAGATAGTAAGATCTCTGTCAGATCTTCTTTCCCTTTTTTTATTTAATGACAAAATATAAAATTCATTCTTATCTTAATTGCTGACCCTTGATCTAGCATGCAGTGGTGCTAAGTCCGATGACAGTCTGATTCTTTTTTACTGTAGATGACCTGTTTTTTTCCTCTGTGGAAACAGCATTATCCTTTGTGTGAAGAAATTTTGTAATGATTTCTTCAGGTGTGGATCTTTTATAGTACCCCAATATTGTGCTGGGCAGTTGGTAGGCCCTTTTTATTTAATGGTTTGTGTCGTTGCTTTATCTCTTTCTCTTTTTACTTTCTGGGTAATTGCTTTGATGCCATCCTCCCTGTTCTTTCACTAGAACTCCCTCTTACTCAGACACAAGAGCTGTTGATTCAGTCGTTTGTGTCTCTTAGTCCTTTCTCATATTTTATTTTATTATTGAATTGTTTGTCTTGATCTCTTTCCTGTAGTAGACTTTATTAAAATATCTGAGGATTTTTGGTTGTCTGTCATTAGAAGGAGGCAGAGAGTTGCCCTGGAGCTTTATGTGTGACCAGAATTTGTCAACTGGCAGTGTTTGCTT
>NW_007783508.1:0-2865 GCF_000696425.1 Galeopterus variegatus
ATATATATATATATATATATATATATTTGTGGGGTGCAGAATTGAATATTAATACATGTGTACAATATACAGATATCAAATCAGGATAATTAGCAAACTCATGTTTACAAAACATAATCTTTGTGACCCTTAACTAATTTCTTGCTAACTCTCCTCCCCCTTCCCCTTTCCCACCTCTAATAACCACAGTTCTGTTCTTTTTTTTCTATTTGAAAGTTCAAAGTATTGTAGTGATTGTTCCTTCCTTCCTTCCTTCCTTCCTTCCTTCCTTCCTTCCTTCCTTCCTTCCTTCCTTCCCTCCTTCCCTCCTTCCTTCCTTCCTCTCCCACTTATGAGTGAGGACATGCAGTATTTCTCTTTCTCTTTCTGTGCCTTGCTTATCTCACTTAACCTAATTTTCTCTAAGTACTTCCATGTTACTGCAAATAGCAGAATTTCATTCTTTTTATGGCAGAATAGTATTCCATTGAGTATACCACATTTTCCTTATCCAGTTGTCTGTCAATGGACATTTAGGTTAATTCCAACTCTTGACTCTTATAAATAGAGCTGCAATAAACATGAGAGTGCAGGTATCCCTTTGACATGATGATGTCCACTCTGTTGGGTATATACCCAGCAGTGGGATTGCTGGATCGTATGGCAGTTCTATCTGTAGTTCTTTAAGGAACTTCCATACTGTTTTCCATAATGGCTGCTCTAATTGACAATCCCACCAGCAGTGTAGGAGGGTTCTCCTTTCTCTGCATCCTCTCTACCATTTGTTATTCTGTCTTATTGATAACAGCCAGTCTAACTGGGGTGAGATGATATCTCAATTTTTTAACTGGGTTACTTATTTTCTTACTGTTGAGTTGTTTGAGTTATTTGCATATTCTGGATATTAATCTCTTGTCAGATGCATAGTTAGCAAATATTTTTTTCCCATTCTGTAGGTTGTCTTTTCACTCTGTTAATTGTTACTTTTGCTATGTAGAAGATTTTTAGTTTGATATAATCCCATTTGTTTATTTCTTTTCTTTCATTGCCTGTGCTTTTGGGGTCTTATTCACAAAATCTTTGCCCAGTCCCATATCCTGAAGTGCGTCCCCTACATTTTAGGAATTTTATAGTTTCAGGTCTTACATTTAAATCTTTAATCCATGTTGAGTTGATTTTGGTATATAGCAAGAAATAAGGTCTAGATTCATTTTTCTACAAATGGATTTCCGGTTTTCTTGGCACCATTTATTGAAGAGGCAGTCTTTTGCCCAATGTAAGTTCTTGGTGCCTTTGTCACAGATCAGTTGGCTCTAAGTCTATAGGTTGATTTCTTGGTTCTCTATTCTGTTCCAGTCATCTATGTGTCTGTTTTTATGCCAGTACTATGCTGTTATGGTTACTGTAGCTTTGCAGTACTATTTGAAGTCAGGGACAGTTATGCCTCCAGCTTTATTTTTTTCACTCAGGATTGCTTTGGCTATTTGGGGACTTCCATTGTCCCATACGAACGTTAGGATTGTTTTTTCTATTTCTGGGAAGAATGCCACTGGTTTTTTGATGAGGATTGCATTGAACCTGTGGATCACATTGGGTAGTATCGACATTTTCACGATGTTAATTCTTCCAATCCAAGAGCATGGAATGTCTTTCCATCTTTTTGTTCCCCCTTTAATTTCTTTCAGCAGTAATTTTTAGTTCTTCTTGGAGACATCTTTCATCTCCTTGGTTAAACTGATTCCATTCTTAGATATTTCATTTTTTTGTGTGACTATTTTAAATGGGCTTGCTTTCTTGATTTCTTTCTCTGCTAGTTTGTTATTGGAATATAAAAATGCTACTTGATTTTACTAGATTTTTTTTACTTGATTTTTGCATGTTGATTTTATATCCTGCAACTTTAGTGAAATAATTTATCAATACTAAGAGTTTTTTCGATAAAGTCTTTAGGATTTCTATATATAGAATCATGTCATCTGCAAACAGGAACAGTTTGACTTCATCTTTTCCAATCTGGATGCACTTTATTTCTTTCTGTTGCCTGATGCTCTGGCTAGTTCTTCCAATACTATGTTAAATAGGAGTGGTGAGAGTGGGCATCCTTGTGTTGTCCTGTCCTTGAGAGGAAACCTTTCAGATTTTTCCCATTCAGGATGATATTGGCAGTGGGTTTGTTGTAATGTGGCTTTTACTGTGTGGAGATACATTCCTTCAATACATAATTGGCTGAGAGTCTTTATCATGAAAAGATGTTGAATTCTGTCAAATGCTTTTTCTGCATTTATTGAGATAATCATATGGATTTTTTCCTTGATTTTGTTAATGTGGTATATCAAATTTATTGACTTCCACATGTTGAAACATCCTTGTATCTCTGAAATGAATCTCACTTGATTGTGGTACATAATTTTTTAAATGTGTTGCTGTATTTTGATTGCTAATATTTTGTTGAGGAATTTTTTGTGTGTCTATGTTCATCAAAGATATTGGCCTATAGTTTTCTTTTTTTCTTGTATCTTTGTCTGGTTTTGGTATCAGGGTGATGGCATCATAGAATGAGTTTGGAAGAATGGCCTCTGTTTCAATATTTTGGGATAGTTTGAAGAGAATTGGTATTAATTCCCCCTTTTTTTTCATTAAATTTTTATTTTGTCAATATACAATGTATATGATTATTATGGCCCATCACCGACACCTCCCTTCCTCCCCTCCCCCCCAAGAATGTCCTTTCCATTTGCTTGTTTTTTAACAACTTCAAAAAGGTATAGTTGTTATATCTTCTCCCCCCCACTGGTTTTTTTTTGTGTGTGTATGTGGGTGAATTAATTTGTTTATTTTGTAGCTCCCACCAATGAGTGAGAACATGTGGTATTTCTTTTTCTCTGC
>NW_007783509.1:0-383 GCF_000696425.1 Galeopterus variegatus
GCATCTCAGCTCCTCCAGGGACCCAGTCCTAGCTGCTGTTTGCTGGGATCAGAGTTGTGCATCGGGCTTGGCCAGGCTCCCCTGTGCTACTGCTGGCGAGTGGACACTGCGGCACCGCAGATGGCATGGGCATCTGTGTTCTGCTCTCAGCTGCCTGTGAGCCTGGGCTCTGAAACATAAGGGCTCTGAAACCTAAGGGCTCTCACAGCCTTCTCGCTGGCTGCCCGACACAGAAGACTATCAGCTGAGATGCTGGTTAAAAATTCATGTTCCCTGGTCCCTCCTCTGGAGACCCTGATTCAGCTGATGGGGCACAGGGCCGGGATATCTGTGTAACCTGTGCCCAGGTGACTCTGTGACCAGTCAAACTTGGGAAGCTCCTG
>NW_007783509.1:2302-2865 GCF_000696425.1 Galeopterus variegatus
AAGGCCACGTGGTTAGTGGTAAGGCTCGGGCTAGTTGCACTTTTCTATGCTTTGGAGCAGTTTAGGTCACTTGGGAATGAACTATTCCTTGATAGTTGAGTAAAAAATTTGCCTGTTTTGAGCCTGAAATCTTGTAGATTTTAAACTATGTTTTCAATGTCCCCCTTTTTTGTTTTTACTACTTTTCAGACAATTTGTGCAATGTCGTTTTCTTTTTTAGGAAAGCAATTTTGTCTGCTTTTTAAAATGGATGGGTTTGTGTGGAGTTTTTACACGTTTTCCTACAGACTCCTCCTACGCAGGAGTTTTAAACGCTCACATTACTGCTGGAAATCATTTTTGCTTTGATGACATCTGTAGAATGGAGAGTGGTCGATCTTACAAAGAAAGTGTTTGGTCAACTTATTCACAATTTAACCTAAGTTTTCTTCAGTGACAACATTAGGCCAAACCCTAAGAGGAGGGGCTTCACGGGTCTCTAGATGAGGGGCTGCATTAGTGATCGTGCAGTAATCAGCTGCTGAGTCTGTCTCTCTCGCGGGGTCTACATCTCGGACGGGTCT
>NW_007783510.1:0-2864 GCF_000696425.1 Galeopterus variegatus
TAGCGCTTTGAGTGGAAAGAGTTCCTAATTTTCAAACAGATTGTGGATAAGAAGTTCATTGGTGGTAGGTTGGATGAAACTTAATATTTCATTCCTATATGAACAACGTTATAAATGGTGGCTGAATTTTTTATACATTATTTCTATTAAAATGCATTTGCAGTTGAAACTTGGATTCATGGAAAAATATATCTGATCAAGTTTGGTTTTGTGCAACTCGAGAAAATTTGATTGTATTCTGTGTCATTATTTCAAAAAGTGTATACTGAGCACTTTATATTCTCTAGGTACATTGGGCACTGGGGTACACTAGCAAATATGACAAATGCAGTTCATGCTTCATGGAGCTTAAGTATTGTTAAATTAAACTAAACAATTTTGGCCTGAGAAAGCCTTCGTACTCTCACTCTTGAACTGTTATATAGAGCTTGAATTCTTACATGGAGCTCTTACATGTTGCAAGCACATGTGCAAATTAAAAACCTAACTTAGAAGTATGCTTTTGAGACAATAGCTGAATCTCAGTCAGTTGCAGGCAATCAACTGTTCTGTACTGTTGCTTCCCTTTTTCCTGTCTATAATTTTTTTTTTTTTTTTAAAGATGACCGGTAATGGGATCTTAACCCTTGATTTGGTGTTGTCAGCACCAGGCTCTCCCAAGTGAGCTAACCGGCCATCCCTATGTAGGGATCCGAACCCGTGGCCTTGGTATTATCAGCACCACACTCTCCCAAGTGAGCCACGGGCCGGCCCTTCCTGTCTATAAATTTAACTGACCGTGTGTTTTCAGCTGTAGTCCCTCTGAATCTGTTCTGACTCTAGGGGCTGCCCGATTCAAGAATTGTTTTTATTTCTTTTCTTCTCTTATTCATATTAAACTTTGTTAAATTTAATTTGCCTAAATTTGTTATTTTAACAATATTAAGTGCATAACTAAAAGTGTCTTGAGCTTTAGGAGGTAAGTAAGAGCTGATGAGAAAGCATGGTCCCATAAGAGTGGCCTTGGGCCTGGAACATTTTCTTGCAAAGAGATGAAGAGTCCTCACAGCCTGGAGGAATCACTTTGGGAGGAAATATCTTTCCCTGTTCCTATTGTGTCAACTGCCCTCAGGCATAAGCCCAGCTTTTAAAATTTCTTACCCCACAGGGGAGGAATTGGGGTCCTTCCACTGCAGCACTGAGTAGGCTATGTGCTGTCACACTGTCCATGTCAGCTGCAGATCGGATCTGCTGGCCATGGGGGACTGACACATGCAAAGTTGCGAGTAAGCGCTGTACCACTTGAGCCTGGTGTGCACATTATTTGTTTTTGACAACCTTGAAACATGCACTTATCTCTTCCCTAGGTGGCCCTTTTAACTTCACCCATGCAGTCTGGCCACCCAGGGAACAGTGAAACTTTTTTATTTTGTAAATGGGGGTGGAAATAGGAGGAAAATGTTGATGCAGGTATAGGAGGGTTTTCTATTTTTCTAGAGAAGTAGGAGGTCCTGTGCTGAGAGAGAAGGGAGATGTGGAAGGATTGGGGGTTTGATGATGAGGGAAAATATTCAAAATATTTATTGTGGAGAATAGAGAAGCTTTGTAGCATTGCTGCTCAGTGTTACAGGCCCCGTTGAGGTCAGGACGAATCTACACTGTTGTAATATTTGTTTTTAGCAACATTTAGCAATTAGGGCACAGAAACAAATAAGGAGGATAGTTACATCCAGGACTGGGATCGTTGCATGTGGATGCAATCAGACATCTGTGGAGCAAGAGAGTTAAGAACATTAGGAAGAGGAGCTGAGATTGTACCTGAGAAAAATAAAGAGGGAAGTGA
This sequence comes from Galeopterus variegatus, assembly GCF_000696425.1. NCBI lineage: Eukaryota > Metazoa > Chordata > Mammalia > Dermoptera > Cynocephalidae > Galeopterus > Galeopterus variegatus. The sequence goes on from NW_007783510.1 coordinate 1,823, forward strand.
TGAAATGAAGCAGTTCATAGATAAGGAGAAAGTAGAGAGGTCTGTGGACTGAAGGTGCCCTGGAATTTAAAGAACCTCTATGGTAAGAGTATGGGGGACTGACACATGCAAAGTTGCGAGTAAGCGCTGTACCACTTGAGCCTGGTGTGCACATTATTTGTTTTTGACAACCTTGAAACATGCACTTATCTCTTCCCTAGGTGGCCCTTTTAACTTCACCCATGCAGTCTGGCCACCCAGGGAACAGTGAAACTTTTTTATTTTGTAAATGGGGGTGGAAATAGGAGGAAAATGTTGATGCAGGTATAGGAGGGTTTTCTATTTTTCTAGAGAAGTAGGAGGTCCTGTGCTGAGAGAGAAGGGAGATGTGGAAGGATTGGGGGTTTGATGATGAGGGAAAATATTCAAAATATTTATTGTGGAGAATAGAGAAGCTTTGTAGCATTGCTGCTCAGTGTTACAGGCCCCGTTGAGGTCAGGACGAATCTACACTGTTGTAATATTTGTTTTTAGCAACATTTAGCAATTAGGGCACAGAAACAAATAAGGAGGATAGTTACATCCAGGACTGGGATCGTTGCATGTGGATGCAATGAGACATCTGTGGAGCAAGCAGACATCTGTGGAGCAAGAGAGTTAAGAACATTAGGAAGAGGAGCTGAGATTGTACCTGAGAAAAATAAAGAGGGAAGTGATGAAATGAAGCAGTTCATAGATAAGGAGAAAGTAGAGAGGTCTGTGGACTGAAGGTGCCCTGGAATTTAAAGAACCTCTATGGTAAGAGTTGTGAGTGAGCTGAAAAGATGGGAGACTGTGTCTGAATTAGTGGTATCAGATATAGAGAGCTTCCAGGTGATGATGAGGTTCAGAGTGCAGGAAGCAGTAGCTAAAGTGATGGAGCAGATGAAGTCGAGAATGTGAGAAGTCAGGGAGCTAAATCATTTGTCCAGTACTTTATCCAGGATGACAGCAGGACTTGGCGTGGAAAGAATATTGTGACCTGGCTGTCAATGTCTTCACTGGCAATGAAGGAGGTTGGAAT
>NW_007783511.1:0-515 GCF_000696425.1 Galeopterus variegatus
TGTTGGCCATTTGTGTGTCCTTCTTTGAGAAATGTCTATTCAGCTCCTTTGCCCATTTTTTGATTATTTGTTTTTTTACTATACAGCTGTTTGAGCACCTTGTATATTCTGGATATTAATCCCTTGTTAGATGCATAGTTTGCAAGTGTTTTTCTCCCATTCTGTACGTTGTCTTCCTTTTGTCTTCAACAGTCATTCTGCTGATTGCTTCCTTTGCTGTGCAGAAGCTTTTTAATTTGATCTAATCCCATTCATTTATTTTTTTATTTTGTCTATGCTTTCGGGGGCTTATTTCATAAAGTCTTTGCCCAGTCCTACATCCTGGAGTGTTTCACCCATGTTTTCTTCAAGGGGTTTTATAGGTTCAGGTCTTATATTTAACTATTTAATCCACTTTGAGTTGATTTTGGTACATGGTTAAGAGGTATAGACCTAGTTTCATTATTCTACATATGGATATACAGTTTTCCCACCACCATTTATTGAAGAGACTCTACTTTCCCCATTTTATATTC
>NW_007783511.1:2642-2864 GCF_000696425.1 Galeopterus variegatus
TGCAAAGGCAATATTTGCTCCCTAAGTGACCAGCTGTGTGTCTCCTCGTGATACTCCCATCCTGGGTGTAACGAGCCACTTCACACACTCTCAGGAACAGGGAGCTCACCCCCATCCAGAGAAGCCAACTTGATTTTTATACACCTGGGATAGTTCTTACTTCCCTGAGTTAATTTAACTGGAACCTGCCTCTATCGTTTCTACCCATTTCCCTAGTTCAAC
>NW_007783512.1:0-2864 GCF_000696425.1 Galeopterus variegatus
AATTATAAGAAATACATGAGATAATGCTTTGTTCTTAATTAGAATCATTGCTTTGTGTTTTTCTTAGTGACTTGAGAATTTAACAAAAGAAAAGAAACTTAAGAAGTCTAGGGTTAAACTAATTAACAGTCTCCACACTGGAACAAACACACTATTCAAAGATAAAGGAAGTGGATTGTAAGACTATGTCCATTCTCCTCCATGGATACACAAGAATGTTAATTAGGAAAACACAGATGCCAACAAACGCCAGAAAACTCTCTCTCATAAGTCTTTGCAAAATGGGAAAAATAAAGATGTGTCCTGGGGAGCAGAATGATTTTATGTTAGGGATCATATTTCAAGGTACGTATTAGTATTCATGTGCATGGAATGAGCAGAATTTAGAGATTTCTGCCAAGCTAGCAGTAAAGATGTGTCCTGGGGAGCAGAATGATTTTATGTTAGGGATCATATTTCAAGTTACGTATTAGTATTCATGTGCATGGAATGAGCAGAATTTAGAGATTTCTGCCAAGCTAGCAGTTCATCTAGGAAGACTGAGAGACTGAAACAGAGGAGATGTTAAAGTCGCTAATTTTGATACTATTACTATTATTTTCCTTGCAGTGATATTTTAGATTACAATATACCATGCTCACACTTAGGAGTGTCATATGCCCTGGTCACTGTGTGTTTCTGAGAAATTGGTCACCTCTAAATGAAGTCTATGGAAACTTACTCTGTCACTTCACTAAGCCTGTTTTCACACTTCCATGCTATTTGACTATACAAATCCATGCCATTTTGCCTTTTTCCCCCTTTTATAGAGGAGAAACTAAATATAATAGTACAAATAAACACGTAGTTTGAATATTATTTCTGTTTATTTCTTTGTCTGCCTGAAAATTCTTTTAAGTATGCAGTTTACATGTTAAATACACATCCTGAATATTTAACCTAACATTCTATGACTGTAAAGTGTGTGTATATATATGTATGTAGTGTCTAAAGACACCCAGATTTTCTTATATCTTCCTAATGTTTAAGATTTCTATAATTAGTTAAAAATTAGGAAATAATGTCATTTCAATATTTATATTCTAGTAGAACAGTGAAATATTAGATACCAGGTAATAAGGCTTTAACTTCATATATACGCTAAGTAAGTTATTTCCATGCTATAAATAATTTTCAGTATATATACCACTGAGCACACTATGATTAAATAGTAGATATTATAGTGCTATTTGTGCACATCATATTATAGATTAACCAAAATCTAGACATTTATAATTAAATGTTGTACCAAAACATATGCTATAACAGTCCAATGTGCCTATTTTTATTAGCATTTTCTGTAAATAACAAATCCTCAGTAAAATGTTCTAAAGTGTGATGAAAACTACATGGCAATGAGAAATGGCTTGTTAATTGGATAGTAGGTACAACTTAATTTCTTCTTGACACAGTGTATTCAAATAGCATAAAAGATCTTATTTGAATTTTGCATTTCCTTAATTTCAGATGCTTAAAAACATAATAGTTTATATGAGGAGAATCTTTCTGCTTACTCTCTAATTGTGTTTTGTGAAACACTAAATGCAATTTGCATATCGGATCTCTCTTTTGCTGACAGACTTGCTTAACAGCCTAATGGCTGATGATTACCTATATTTATTTAGGTTTCTAAAAAAGATGACAGATCATCAATCACGCCCAGCAATGAGTGTTTACTGGAGTGGTGGTGTGCATGGCTGTAGATGTGATTAACAGTAATTGTCACATTGGCTCTTCCCAGAGCAGGGAGATGCTTCACATAAACATAGTAGATCAAGAGTATCATGTTTCTCCTCCTCTATACTAAGTAACAGTGAAGTGTAGCTTTCTAAAATATAATACAGTGACAAGATTTTATTGGGTGAATATTGCAAGCTAGGAACAGTATTCAGTGCTTTAAAGTGATTGCTTCTGCTAATCATTACAGTAATTAACAAAGCAAATTATGAACTTGGTCTCAGAGTGTTTAAGTAAATAACCTCAGGTGACACAGCTAATAATGTGGATAATAATAAATCGTGGAGCTATTTAAATGTAGTTTTGCCTTATGTGAGAGGCCTTTCTCTTTCTGGCAATTGTCATTTCCCCTGATGAGAAATCCCACTAGTTCAAGAGGATAGAGTTCAAACTCAGTCGCACACACTCAGAGATATATATAATCTGCCTAAATCCTATACATCTTTTCAAACTTCTCTCCCAACCAATGGAAATATTTACGTATCTCATACATGTTTTGCTCACATCCTTGACTTTATGTATGTCTTTTCTGTGCTTGGAATACCCTTTCCAATTCTCTGCATATTCAGATACTATAATTTTTCAAAGTCCAAATCAAAGTTCATTCTTTATCTAATTCCTTCCCTGAACACGTTCTCCAAATTCTTGTTGACCTTTCTTTGTATCTGACTTATAACATTGTATTGCTATCATTTATGTATGTGTTTTGTCATTTCCACTAGACTGTAAATTTCTTGAAGGTAAGAGTCCATTTCACATTTATCTCTGCATGTAACAGTGCCTTTTTTGTTTGTTTGTCTGTTTGTTTTGTTTTGTCTTTTTTCGTGACCGGTAAGGGGATCGCAACCCTTGGCTTGGTGTCGCCTGCACTGCGCTCAGCCAGTGAGCGCACCGGCCATTCCTATATAGGATCTGAACCCACGGCGCGCTGCGCTCCCAGCGCTGCACTCCCCCAAGTGTGCCATGGGGCCGGCCCTAACAGTGCCTTTTTTGAATGGGATTGCAGACACAGTCTGCCTGAAAAAACAAATGCATAAGTAAATGGATACTATGTCTTTTGCTAAACAAAATAATCATTTTATGGCACA
>NW_007783513.1:0-393 GCF_000696425.1 Galeopterus variegatus
GTGAGAATTTATTTATTTATTTATTTATGCATGCATGCATGCATGCAGCTGGTCAGTATTAGGGGTGAGAATTTAACAGATTGCTTCAGCATTACCCATCCAGGCTGGTCACCTGCCCTTTGGTCACTTTACTGGTACTTCTTGTATCACACCATGTCATGTGCTACTACCTTCACTTCTTGCCTGTGTCCCTGATGAGAAGTCACACAGGCCACTGAGCCCATGTTGGGACACCTGGCTGTGGGCAAGGGACTGTTCTCTAAGCTTCAAAATGAGGAGCCTCCCACCTACATAACAGTATTGCTGAAAGGACTAGATGAGATTGTGCAAACACCAGGGCTAGGCTTAATAAATGGCAGCAAGGACTTTGGAGTCACACAGACCTGGACCCAA
>NW_007783513.1:2356-2864 GCF_000696425.1 Galeopterus variegatus
AAAGGAGAGATATCTTAATCCATGGAGTCAAGTATAGTCAAGTATTTGGCCACAGTTGACTGTTATTGTTCAAGTGCTTTCCTGAGCATGGAACTGCAGGCTGCTGGAATGTAACCCTTTCCTCGGGAAATGTGCTGCTAAGACAGAGATACCTCTTCCTCCAGCGTGGGGGGCCAGAAGCCTCAGGAGTTTATGGACAAATGAGACAAGACATAGTGCCTCTCCCCCACTACTGGGAACATGCCCACAGACAATGGCCTCTTCCTTGTGAAGTAAAGGGAATGTGTCCCTTGTAAGGGCATCACTTTACTGTGAGCAATGGTGAAAGAGTCACTGTAACTACACACCGGCTACTGATGCTACCCACGATGGTGAAAGGGATGTGAGGTTAATGCTAAATACTGAAAGGCTAAACACTGCATAACTGATATGGGAATTGTTAACTATTGAGAGGGGAGAGGTTTTTAATATGGGGGTAGGGAGAGAGTAAAAGCACTAAATCCTTATT
>NW_007783514.1:0-252 GCF_000696425.1 Galeopterus variegatus
AAGGGATCCACAGTGAAACAGATTAATATAGACAAGCTTTCACATGACAAAGACAAAGAGAATCTTGAAAGCAGCAAGAATCAACTCATTACATACAAGGAATCCTCAATTAGGTTATCAGTATATTTCTTATCAGAAATTTAAGAAGCCAGAGGCAGTGGACCTGTATATTCAAAGGGCTTAAAAAACACGAAAACAAAAAACCCCGTCAACCAAGAATCCTATATCCAGCAAAACTGTCCTTCAAAATTT
>NW_007783514.1:995-2864 GCF_000696425.1 Galeopterus variegatus
GAAAACAAAAAACCCCGTCAACCAAGAATCCTATATCCAGCAAAACTGTCCTTCAAAATTTAGGGAGAAATTAAGACAGTCCCAACCAAAAGCTAAGGATTACCACTAGAAATGCCCCATAAGAAATGCTCAAAAGAGTCCCGCAGGTAACTACATGGACAATTATAAAAGCTAATATTATTTTAACAATGGTTGTAACTCCACTTTTTGTTTTCTATGTGATTTGAGAACTAACACATTTTTTTTTTAAAGATATTAGAAAAAGGCAAGCAGCCTAAAAGAAAAACGGGCAAAAGACTAAATAGGCAATACACACAATAGGGTACACACACAGTCAACAAGCATGTGAAAATGTTCTCAACCTCATTTGTCATCAAGAAACTTTAAATTAAACCTACAATGGGAAACTTCTAATGTCCACAGATGGTTTTTAAATTTTTTTAAATGACAACACCAAGAATTCACAAGAATGTAGAGTAACTGGAGCTATCACACACAGCTAATGAGAGCATAAGATAATACACTGGAAAACATTTTGACAGTATTTTTTAAAGTTGAATGTATCTGCAATTTAGCCTTAGGTGTATCCTTTATATAAATGCATATGCACACTAAAAGACGTGTATGAGAATGTACATAACAACTTTATTCAAAAGAACTCCAAATGGAAGCAACACAGATATCCATCAACAATAGAATGGATAAATAAGATAATGAAGTATTCTGAAGTAAGGCATTAATGGAATTTGGGCCAGATAATTCTTTGTTATGAAGATACACGTGGTAGGCTATTTAGCAGCATCCCTGGCTTCTACCCACAAGTAGCATTCCCCTAGTTGTGACAACCAAAATTGTCTACAGACACTACCAAATGTCTCCTTGGGAGATTAAATCTATCCCACCTTGAGAATACTGCTTTAAAAGCATAAAAATAAACAAACTTCTGCTACGTACTACATGGTAGACAAACAAATATATAATGTTGCCTGAAAACAGCTAGATACAAAAGAGTACATGCTATATGATCTCATTTAAATAAAGTTCTAAAACAAGCTAAATTAATCTATGCAATAGATGTTAAGATTTGCATTTCTTTTGGGAGAGCTTAGTGGAGGAGGCATATGGAATGTGGTCTCCTAGTGATATTCTATTTATATACTAATCTGGGTAATACTTAGATGGGTGTGTTCACCTTGTGAAAATTCATCAAGCTATATACCTTCATGATTTTGCTACATATACTCTGCTTCATAAAAAGGTTACTTAAGAATATATATTTGTGAACCTGAAAATGAGGAAAGACATAATTCTAAAATATGGAGGAAATGTTAAAAAGAGTTACTTTTAAAATACATACAGAAGCTAATCCTACATCTCAAATTAGAAGAGAAAGAAAACCTGAACTTTGTTATAACAAAAGATGGCAGAAAGAGAAGTGGTAAAGTTGACTGAAAAAAAAAAAAAGAAAACCTTATTTCTACAAAAACAGAAATAGAGCTAAAAAAGAAAATTTAACCCAGGACTGGAAGGTAAAAACATTTCTACTGTGATAGGCACTGTGAGTTACCCACTTGTTAATCCTACTCATTCTTCCTTAACTAACAGAATCTCAAATTTATTCTATACAACAATGTGCCCACAAAATAGTACATTTTCAGTCCCCCTTGTAGCTAGGGTTGCTTAGAGCAATATAGACATGAAGGCCGGTGCTGCAGCAGCCATTGTATGACATGAGGTGACCTTGAGAATGAAAACCAGTGGTAAGACAGAGTGGAGCACAGAGAGGGAAGCTGAGTTTCTAATGACCATAGACACCCCCATCTTCACCCTGGCCTGACTGCTTCTGATATTTTATATGAAAAAAAAAAA
>NW_007783515.1:0-600 GCF_000696425.1 Galeopterus variegatus
TATTAATCCTTTGTCAGATGTATAATTTGTAAATATTTTCTCCCACTCTGTTGGTTGTCTTTCAACTATGTTAATTGTTTCTTCTGCTGTGCAGAAGCTCTTTAATTTGATGTAATCCCATTTGTTTATTTTTCCTTTGGTTGCCCGTGCTTTTGGGGTCTGGGAGTACTAGATATCAATATATAGGAGAATGAAACTAGACCCATACCTTCCACCATACACTAAAGTGAACTCAAAATGGATTAAAGAATTAAATATATACCCTGAAACAATAAAACTTCTTAAAGAAAACATAGGAGAAACACTTCAGGAAATAGGACTGGACAGACTTCATGAATGAAACTGGGTGATTTTTAAAGAAAATGAAATTTATTGTTTACGGTTTCTGAGGCTGGGAAGTCCAAAGTCCATCCCGTGGTGGCGACAGTGACCCAGGGGTCTCACATTGCAAGATGCTGGAAGCTGAGAGAGCAGAGAGAGAGCAGAATGAGGCAGTCTCCTCTCTCTTCTATTAAAGCCCTCAGAACCATGCCCCTGAGCACCATTTTTAATCCATTCACTATGGCATGGTCTGACAATCTAATCATCTCTTCAAGGCTC
>NW_007783515.1:2559-2864 GCF_000696425.1 Galeopterus variegatus
AATAGGTTACTGGTTTAATGAGTTGTCATGGGTGTAGACTGGTGGCTTTATGAGGAGAGTCAATGAGCACGTCAGCAAGCACACCCTTGCCTTTCTCGCCATGTGATACTTTGCGTGGCCAACTCTCTATAGAGAGTTCCCACAAAGAAGAAAGCCCTCACCAAATGTGTTCACTGGACCTTGGACTTCCCAGCCTCCAAATTCCCAATATAAAATGGCATAGTATTTGCATATAACCTACTCTCATCCTCCCGTATACTTTAAGTCATCTCTAGATTTCTTATAATACCTAATACAGTGCTATG
>NW_007783516.1:0-638 GCF_000696425.1 Galeopterus variegatus
CTCACCAATGCTTACTCTTTAGAGCACTATAGGAATGTCCCTTCCACAGCCAGGCCATTCCTGACTACCCAGCCTAAGGTAGGCCCTCTGTCATTGGCTCCCAGGGCACCCTGCTATCCTCCTGCAAAGCATGATAACCATTTGCATTCACTGCTCATCAGTCCCCCTCATCAGCTTGCGAGTTCCCCAAGAACAGAGACCCCACTGTCTACCACAGCCGGGGGGGAGGGGTGCCTGCAAATGGGCCTCCCCTTTCACAACAGGTGAGTGGGGAGAAATTTAGACTGGGGGCATCTGGTTTATCTTCTATGATCATTGAGACCACTAATTCACAAATCTTGCACATAGAAGACAGACCCAACGGCCATTTCAGTGACCCCTCAATCACTTTGCCTTCTCCTATGGGGGTCTGCCCAGCAGCCAGAACTCGGGGTCACTCTTCTGCCTACACCTTCCCAACCATAAGTCACAGCCCCGCACCCCACCCTGCCCTTTCTCACAGAATTTACAACAGGGAGCACACAGCCATGTCACAGGAGTCCCTACCTGAACAGCCATCTTCTAGGATCTCTCTAGAGGTTTCTGCAATCCCCTGCTCTTCTCTCACTCTCCCCAGGATCTTTTAAATAAATGTTATG
>NW_007783516.1:1595-2864 GCF_000696425.1 Galeopterus variegatus
GGTTTCTGCAATCCCCTGCTCTTCTCTCACTCTCCCCAGGATCTTTTAAATAAATGTTATGCGATCAGTTACAGCATTGCCCTGTATAATTGATTTATATGCACTTTAAAAAGCTTTGAACTACACAGGAAACACATCAATCATAATGCTTGATTGAATTGGAGAAAGGAGAAGCGAGAAAGGGAATTAAAACTTATTGAGCACTTATTATGTGCCAGGTAATGGGTGAGGCACTTTACGTACATTACTGAGTTTAATCCTCACAGCAACCCTGCAGATGGGTATTTCTCCTGATTTAATAGAAGACGACACTGAGGCCTGCAGAGCTTCAGGACTTGCCCAAGGTGACAAAGCTATTAGCTGGAAGAAACAGGATTCAATCGCAGGTCTTTCTGGCTGCTAGTCAACATATGGCCCAGGATTTAAATATCAAGTGTTTCTATGAAAAGTAATAAGAAATAGACCTTTGGGCCGGCCCCGTGGCTCACTCGGGAGAGTGCGGGGCTGGGTGCGGATCCTATATAGGGTTGGCCGGTGTGCTCACTGGCTGAGCACATTGCAGACGACACCAAGCCAAGGGTTACGATCCCCTTACCGGTCACAAAAAAAAGAAAAGAAAAGAAAAGAAATAGACCTTTATCGTAACATTGTTCCATTGAAGAAATAAGATGCAGTTTGTACTGCTCCCTCCTATCATATCTGTGAGTTTCTGTTTTATAGTTTTTCTGCCTCTGATTGCCAGAATGTCAGCTGTCCCTTCCGATGGGCACTGCCCCTGCACATACAGGGATGTCTCTACACTTCTAATTCACTATGGGTTTAAAAACAAGAGTGTCATTGCTCTTATTGGAACATAAGAGTTTAGAATGAGCCCATTGGCCTGTAGGTAAAATTCTCAAATGCTTGAGATGTAGGGCAAACATTTTGTGACATCTCTTTCGTCTTCTCAAGGGAACATTTTTCTTCCCTACTGATTCTCAGACCATGATCTAGATAGGGGAAGGTAATATGAAGGATTTCTGTATTATAATGAACCAAAACAAAATTGAAATGATACTGTAAGGGGTAACTCTTAGGTGGGGATGTTTTCACAACTTCAGGGGGCAATTCAAAATTCAGGAATTATAAAACAGAGCAAATATGCGGGGCCAGCCCGGTGGCTCACTGGATAGTGCACCGCTTGGGAAGCGCGGCGGCGCTCCCGCCCAAGGGTTTCGGATCCCACATACAGACCGGTTCCCGCTCACTGGCTGAGCGAGGCGCGGGAGC
>NW_007783517.1:0-699 GCF_000696425.1 Galeopterus variegatus
TTGCTATGTCACAAACCACCTCGAAGCTTAATGGCATAGAGCAGCAATCATTTATTTCCCTCACAATGATTCTGTGGTTGACAGTCAGATGGGCTCAGCTGACCACTTTTTCTGCTGGCCTTCCTGCACTCATTCACATGTCTGCACCAACTCCAGGATAAGGAACTGGGTGATATGGGGGAGCCACAGCTGGGATGCATGGAGCTAAAATGCAGGAGTCCAATGTCAAAGGAAGCTAACAGATTGAGAGTTTGAAACTAGAACAAAATATCCAAAATGACAAGAATGGCAAGTAAATCTACTGAGTGTGGTAGACAGCGGTTGCTGACAGCACGCAACAGTGACAATGATCATTAGAGCTAATAGCTACTGAGTGTCCACAATGTGGCAGACACCATTCTAAGGGATGCTGTGCGTTATCTCATTTCTGAAGCTGCAGCAACCCTGTTAGATAGGTATGCTGAATAGCATTATTTTTCAACAGGGAAACAGACACAAAATGTTTAAGTAGATTTAATCAAGATGAATCCAGGCAGAGGGGTGCAGAACTTGGAATTGGAAGAAAGGTTTGATTTAGTGATTTCATTCATATAAAGAAAAAATTTCTAAATGTAAAGAGTCTATGCATCTGAGATACCGAAGGTCATAAACATGGATATAGAAGTCTATAAGAACAATGATCGACAATAAGGTGTAAAA
>NW_007783517.1:2564-2864 GCF_000696425.1 Galeopterus variegatus
GATTCTCACATGCACCTTCTTTAGAGCCCCGGGCACAGCTTAACATCTTTATTAATCAGTGTGGGGGTATGGGTGTCGGGGGGCAGTTTATGAAGGACAGAGACTGACTGAGATCATGAGACCAGGCTTGTTTACTTTTTGATTACCTACATTCCTAAGGTATTTGGGATCTAAGGAATCTAGGAGAAGGCACTGATTATTTTCCTGTTAGATTGTCTTTCTTAAATATCAGATGTCTCAAGTGAGCTTATACCACATCTCAGATAATTTAAGCCTGAATTCCTTAACAAGTATCAGTAG
>NW_007783518.1:0-389 GCF_000696425.1 Galeopterus variegatus
ATATCTCATTATTTCTCATTCCACAACTGCTAAATATAATTCGTATACATGTACATAGAATTGTTGAAAATTTAAGGATATGGGCATGAGGCTTTGTGATCCATCCAGGTGATATGACTTTAGGCTGTAAATATGCAGGAAGCCCAACTTGTAGTTACAAATAGATTTGAGACTGGCAATTTTCTTTGTCAGCTTCAGTTGGGGCCAGGGATTATTTCAAATTTATTCTTAGATTGAGGGTGTTGTCCCTGCTTTATTGGCATAGGGACTTTTATTAGATGTCTCATATTTGACAATCATATTTCTCAGGACTTCAATGTTCTAAAAACTAATACTCAGATTCACACAGTTTGGCAAATGATTTAAGGCTAAAGCCAGCCTCAGTGTTC
>NW_007783518.1:2500-2864 GCF_000696425.1 Galeopterus variegatus
CATGACTCAATCAGTTTCCAACACTGCCACATTGGGAATCAAATTTCCACATGAGTTTTGGGGGGAAAATACATCCAAATTCCATCACTATGTTACCTCACAAGGCAAAAAGGACTTCATATATTATATATGATTATCAAACTAAAAATCTTCTGCACAGAAAAAGAAACAATCAACAGAGTGAAAAGACAACCCACAGAGTGGGAGAAAATATTTGCAAAATATACATCTGACAAAGGATTAATATCCAGAATATATAAGGAACTAAAACAACATCACAGCAAAAAACAAAATAACCCAATTATAAAATGGGCAAAGGAGCTGAATAGGCATTTCTCAAAGGAAGATATACAAATGGCCAACA
>NW_007783519.1:0-2864 GCF_000696425.1 Galeopterus variegatus
GACTAGATCAAACAGAAGAAAAAATATCTATGAATGTAAAGACAGGTCTTTTGAAATTACCCATTGAGAGGAAAAAATGAAAAGAAATTTTAAAAAAAGAAACAGTGTAAAGAAAGTCTATAGGACTTATGGAACATCATTAAGTAAATACATGTTTATATTATGGGAGTTACAGAAGGAGAAAAGGAAGAGAAAGGGACAGAAGCTTATTTATGAAATAATTGTTGAAAACTTTCCAAGTATTTGTAGAAATATACACATCTAGATCCATGAAACTCAAAGTCCCCAAATAGATTCAAACCAAAGAGGTTCTCTCCATAATATATAATCAAATAGTCAAAACTCAAAGATATAAAAAGAATTTTAAAAGCAGCAAGAGAAAACTGATAGTTTACATATAAAGTAGTCTCTGTTAGACTGTTATCAGACTTATCAGCAGAAACCTTGTAGGCCATGAAAGAATACATAAAGTCCTTTAAAAAAGAAAAATGCTACTGAATAAAAATATTATCACCAACAAAGTTGTCCTTCAAAAATAAAGAAGAAATAAAGTCTTTCCCAGACAAGCAAAAGCTGAAGGAAATTATTACAACTAAACCTGCCAAATAGGTAATGCTTAAAAGAGTTCTTCAAGCAGAAGTGGAAAAATGACAATTGGTATCATGAAAACATACAAAAATATAACACCCACTGGTAGAGGTAAATTTATAATCAAATTCAGAATACTCCAAAAATGAAATAGTGGTGTATAAATTATTTATATCTTTAGTGTGAAAGTTAAAAGTCGAAACACTCAAAAACAACTAAAGCTACAATAAGTTGTTGAGAATACACAGTGAAAAGCTGTAAATTATAACATCAAAAATATAAACTGTTGGGGAGAGGGCAAAAGTCTCAAGTTTTTGTATGCAGCAGAAGTAAGTTGTTATCAGCTTAAAATATTCTATTACAAATATAAAATTTTGTATGTATGCCCCAAGTTACCACAAATCAAAAAAGTACAGCAGATGCACAAAATAAGTGAAAATAATCAAACCTTAGAACTACAAAATATTACCAAATCACAAAGTAGACAAAAAGAGATGAAGAAAGGAAGTATCTACAAAACAACCCAAAAAGCAATTAAGAAAATTGCACTCAGTCCTTACCTATCAATTATAATCTTGAATAATTCATGTACACAGATTAAATTCTCCAACAAAAATACAGAGTTGTTAAATGAATTAAGAAATAAGACCCAGGCCAGCCTGTGGCTCACTCGGTAGAGTGCAGTGCTGATAACACCAAGGCCACGGGTTCAGATCCTATATAGGGATGGCCGGTTTGCTCACTGGCTGAGCGTGGTGCTGACAACACCAAGCCAAGGGTTGAGATCCCCTTACCGGCACACAAAATAGACTTAAAGTCAAGAAACACCACAAGAGACAAAGAAGTTCACTATTTTATGATAAAGGGGTTAATGTGATACAGGAAGTCCTCAGTTTCCCTGGGCTTGGGTTTCAGAACATGCCTCTGGGTTTCCAGCCACTTCCTGAAGTCTCAGGCCCCCTCCTCTTAGCTCTCCCCTGGAGAAAAGCTATTGTTGCCAGTTAGATCTATTTTTAGCACCAACACTGGGAAAAGGAGACCACAGGAGACTGGTTTATGCAATCCAGTGGCTGGGCATGCTCACTAGAGTGCACAGAACATTCTGGTGCATATAACTCTGGGAACCAGCCCCTCAATTGAATATTCATTAGATAGAGAAACTATGAAAGTCAAATCCCAGCCAAAGGCAGCATTGTTGCTCACTTTCCTGGAGGCAACCAGAACTGTGCTGGCTGAGGTGTATATATTTTACTTTATATCTAACTTATTTCAGGAAGCAGCTACTCATCCTCCTGAGCCAGTCTGCACTTTTTATTGAACTTTAAGTATGTTTCTCTTGCTTTTGTTTTAGACTTGATGTCTGTACTGAAATTATTTTTTCATTAAACTTGGTGTGGGCCCTGCTCAGTCTCTAGAGCTATGCTGCGCTCTCTCTGTGGAACCTGTATTTCTTATCTGTTATATTAAATTTGTTCTCACTTTCTACTGTGACTCTGCCCTTGAGTTCTTTCCTGTGGTGGAGTCAAGAACCTGGTAAGAGGACTGGGTGGGTCGAGGCCAACTATCGGGGACCCTGGGCCCTACCTCCAAAATCAAATGTATCAAGAAGACATAATAGTTTAAATACATATGCCCCCAACGTGATGCACCTAAATAAATGAAGCAAATATTAATGGACATGAAAGAAGTAGAGAGAAATATAATAATATTAGGGAACTGTAATAGCCCACCTTTAACACTAGATAGATCAAACAGACAGAAAACAAATAAGGAAATACTGGACTTGAGTTGTAGTTTCGTGCGAATGAACCTAACGGACAGGACCTAACAAAACTTGCCATCCAACAGCAACAGAATATGCATTCATCTTAGTATACATGAAACATTCTCCAAAATAAACCATGTTAGGTTACAAAACAAGTATTAACAAATTTAAAAATATTGAAATCATATCTAATATAGTTTCTGACTCCAATGGTATTTAACTCAAAATCAATAACTGGAGGAATCTTGTAAAATTCAGAAGCATTTGGAAATGAAACGACATTACCCTGAACACCCAGTGGGTCAAAGAAGAAATAGAAAGGAAAATTCAAGAATATTTTGAGGCAAGCCACAATGGAAACAACAAACCAAAACCTATAGGATGCAGCAAAAACAGTCCTAAAAGGGAAGGTTACAGTAATAAATGCCTACATTAAAAAAGAAGAAAGATCCCATATGAATAGCCTAACGTTATGCCTCAATGAAATAGAAAAACACATAACCTCACAGTT
>NW_007783520.1:0-355 GCF_000696425.1 Galeopterus variegatus
GGCATAGGCTTCCATCATTGTCAGGCTTGTTGAGACTAGACTTCTTCTGGGAATATGTTAATGATCTCAGTTTTGCAGCTATATTGACTTAGAACCAAAGGAGAGTAAGCCTGTATGGGCAAGGGAACAGCTGATAACTGGTCTATGAGTCAGAGAGTATCAAAAATATATTTAGAAGGCATTGTAGGCAATTAAGGTATCAGTATTGCCTCTAAAGAGCATACCAAAGAAAGGCTCTGCTAGGCGATATAATAAAACTGTGAAAAATTAAAGGAGGGTAAGACAGGTACTAAGAGAGGGAGACGTTGGTGGATATCAGCAAAGGCTTGATGGAGGTGATATATTGAGGTGAGCC
>NW_007783520.1:2487-2864 GCF_000696425.1 Galeopterus variegatus
TTTTTTTGTTTGTTTGTTTGTTTCTTATGATCTATCTGTGGTTTTTTTCCTTCTGGTTCTTCAGATCTCAGCCTAAATGACATCATCTCAAAGAGCCTTTCCTGACCACCCAATGTATGGTAGCCACCCCACTCCTCTCATCTCTTACTATTATCCTCAGCATAACACTTACTGTCATATGAAGTTCTTCTTGTTTATTTATTCATGTATTTTTTTGTAATATATCTGACTCCCTGCAGGATGTAAATTCCATCATCTTAGTACCTAAAACAATGACTGCTCAAGCACTGCTTATTGAAGGAATGAATGAAACATTGTGAGGAATGTGACTTAGAGCCTTGGCTCCCTGGAGGATTGCTTTAATTTAGCAATGGACT
>NW_007783521.1:0-645 GCF_000696425.1 Galeopterus variegatus
TAAATGACCTGGGAAGTATAATATTTTTATATTGAATAAGTATATTCTTTGTTTTTATCTAGGTCATGATTTTGTAGTGCAGATCCCAGAGCTGTGAATGGCAAGTAATTCTTAATCATTTTATGTAATTAAGCTAATTTCAGACCATATATCATGAAAGATATATTTCCACATTAGGACACCAACTTTTAAAAATTCCTATTGCAATATTAATTAGAGAGGCAGTAAAAGATTGCATGGCTTTTTCAATGTATGTGTGCTATTCTCATATATTTATACTTACAATATTAAAGACTTTTATGCTTAAGTTGTTAGAAATTCAGATGAACTGATATACTTGGGATATGTTCTTTTATGCATTATAGATATAACTAATACATGTTTGGAAGGAAAGTAGCATTTATTAAGAAACTATTGACCTTCCTCATCAATCTTGCTTCAGATCCTCTTAGTGAGTATTTAATATTGTAGGCTTTTATAGATATGATCTATGAAAAAAGATAACCACCACTTATTAGAGTTGCTGTCCACCAATATTAACATTACCCCAACAAAGTATCTCTTCATACAGGCTAATTTCTGACCTATCTGGAATGGGGGACAAGAGCATTTTCAGATTATTTTTCCACAAAGTTCTCTGTAGCC
>NW_007783521.1:2370-2864 GCF_000696425.1 Galeopterus variegatus
ACTGGCTGAGTGAGGGGCGGGCGCAGCACCAAGGGTTGCGATACCGTTTCCGGTCCCGGTCCGGTGCGGGCGCGACACTGAGGGTGGCAGTCCGTTGACGGACACGAAAAAAGACAAAAAGGAAAAAAATATATATATATACCAAGCCAGTAAAAGACATGAATCCACAGATACTGAAGCAAGTAAAAATCAACAAGGACTATCAAAATAAAATATTATAATAAAAAAAGCCAAAAAGACCAAAACATAAACAGGCTGAGTATCCAACTTAAGATGTGAGAGAAAGCACAAAGAAATGTATTCAAGATGGTAAGTGGAAGGAGAAAATAGAGAAAAGAGAAGACATCCTCTACCACTATCAAGACTGTTTTGAAGTTGAAAGAAGATCCTGGGAGCAAATGTAAATATAAAAGAAGTATTTGTCCTAATTTATAAAAAAGTTATTAAATCAATGCATAAAATATGAATATCCCAACAGAAAATAAAAAAGCACT
>NW_007783522.1:0-534 GCF_000696425.1 Galeopterus variegatus
CTTCACTCTGGTCCTTTATTGCCACAGAAGCCCCTGAGAGACGCCCATGAGGTTTCCTAGTTGTCCACTTCTTTAAATAGGTGCTAAAGAATAATCCTAAATGGAAAAGTTAATGCTGGAAAGTGTCTAGTATGACACTATCTACTGATAGAGCGACGCTGGAAACCAGCCAGTTACCCTGACGTAGACAGTGGCTGAAATGGCCACAACGCATCACATGGCAAAACCTCAGCAGCCAGCGGAGAAACGGTCTGTGGGGCCTTTCTTAGAGAACCCAAGACAGGCTTTAAGTGGTAAAAGGCTAGGACTGCAACTCGTGAGGACAGGGACTCCAAAACGTAGGAGAAAGGGTAGGAGAGACCCATGCCCGGCTCTCAGCGGCGGCCCCGAGGTGCTCGGGCGGTGGACCCGGAGTTGATTAAAGCAAGAACGTTCACAGAGGTCACGTGTTAGGAAGTGCTCTTTTCTGACAAGTCTGTTTTGTTCTCCAGGCATCAAACCTGATGAACAATCCCCAACTTCAGCAGCTGTAAG
>NW_007783522.1:2308-2864 GCF_000696425.1 Galeopterus variegatus
GGAAGCCTCCTTGTTACTGCCGTTTTCTCCCGTGGACTGCCTGAGAGAGAGAGAGAGATCAGACCTGCATGTTAGGACGGCTCTTTTTCCCTTTTGTTTCTTCGCCCCCCCTTCCTGTTTGTACTCCCCTACAGCTCCCAGACTGTTCTTGAAACGAAAGCCAGCAAGCTGAACACAGACCAGCACCAGTCTCCCTTCCAGCCTCCTGAAACCCAGTCACTAAAGAATTTTCCAGAATTCCAGGGGTGCCCCTTGGGCTGCATTTGGAGAAGCGGCAGGTTTTATGTTGAGCCAGTGGCGGACGCCTGTGGCTTCAGGAGCCACTTTTATGGCCCTTGCCCCACCGCACCTGGGCCTGTTTTCAGGAACTTTCCCTTCTGTGGGAAGCCGCTGTCTGAGTCGACCTCTAGTCCTGCTGGCTACGTGCCCTGCTCAGAAGAGCTCACCGCCAGCCCTGGGCTGGGCACCAGTAGCCACCGGGCCCCTGGGACCGCCGTTTTTGCATGAGGAACTCTTTAGTTGAAGATATCCAGAATGCTTCTGTGACCCAAACCCT
>NW_007783523.1:0-237 GCF_000696425.1 Galeopterus variegatus
GCATGAGTTTTAAGTAGGATGGAGATTATACATTATCAGAGCCACACACCAGGAAAGGTAAGCTGGCTGTGGGATTTAGGGCTAGATATGAAGGAGGAGGAGTTTGAAGCAGGAGAAGCTATCAGGGATTAGTTTAGGTGAAAGGTAATATGGACCAGTACTAGAACGATGACAGGGAGACTGTAACACATTTGAGGGTGTAGAGGAAAAATGATGGGACCTGAATGAATATGCAGG
>NW_007783523.1:2146-2864 GCF_000696425.1 Galeopterus variegatus
TTATTTCTGGGTTCTCTATGTTGTTCTGTTGGTCTATGTGTCTTTGCCTCTGAAAATAACATGTCTTGATATCTATCTATAGCTATATAGCTTAAAATAGGATAGTGTGTGATTTCTCCACTTTGTTCTTTTTTGTGCATTATTTTAGATATCCTAGTTCTTTTGCATTTCCATATAAATTTTAATATAAGCTTGTCTATGTCTACAAAAGATCTTGGGACTTTGATAAGAATTATGTTGAATTTATAGATCAGTTTGGGGAGTATTGACATCTTTACTATGTCATAGTTTATTAGTATCAACATCTTATCACTTGAGGTGAAACATAGGAACCTTACCACTGTTTTTAGGCTGCTTTTTCCTCCTTGTTCTATGATTAGTTGTCTTAATGTCTCCTTTACATACATTGAGAACTACATCAGATGATATTATATTTTTGCTTTTAACCAACTAACATACTTTTAAAAACCCAAGAGGAGAAAGATAGTCTAGCATTAGTACATTTGCCTATAAAGTTATTGACCAATATTAGTTACTTTTTACTTCTAAAAGTTCTACTTAATTCTTTTAAGATTTCTATCTTTTTTAGTAAGCTTCTTTCACTTGTTTATTTTTTCTTTTATTTCTTTGTATACTTTATAGTTTAACAATATAGTTTGTCTTTTTTTTTTTTTTTGTCTTTTGTCTTTTTCCGTGTCCAGCAACGGATCGCAACCCT
>NW_007783524.1:0-712 GCF_000696425.1 Galeopterus variegatus
ATACATTGTTAATCACGGCAAAACCACATTATTACCTCTTGTAACTAATTTATATTTTTATGTTTGTTTCCCTCCCAATACATGTAATGCCATAACCTAGAGAAAAATTGGAAAAAAAATGTAAAAGAACAATAATAATGTATTTTATTTTCCTCCCGAATTTTTCCCATGAAGAAAAATATTTCTTTCTTGTGTTATATGGTTGTGAATGTATTGTGTATACAATCTTGTCTCCTGCTAAATTCATTTAACATCATAGCATAAGCATGTTCTAGATATTCTAAACTCTTTGTAAAATTATTTTCCCAAATGGTGTCAGTAAACTTAATTTCACCAAATGTTTGCCCATGACATGCATAATCATTACCCTTTTGTATGACAGGGGATTTTTAGTGGTTCTCCACTGCTGTGGTGAACATCTTTGTTTGAAAACGTCTTTTTCCCTTTTTGTGTGTGTGATAAGAATACTACAGCATTAGCAAATTTCAGGTATATAGTACAGTATGGTTACCTAAAGTCACCATGCTATACGTTAGATCTCCAGGAACTATTCATCTTGCATAACTGAAACTTAAAAAATGGTAACTCCTGAAGTGGGGGATATGTTGGTTTGGTTGTAGTGATTATTTCAAGCATATTCATACACTAAATCATCAAGTTGCACATCTTAAATACATATAATAAAAAATGAGCCCTCCAAGAAAAAAGAAAA
>NW_007783524.1:2209-2864 GCF_000696425.1 Galeopterus variegatus
CAACTGTCCCTCCCTCAAAGCTCATGGAACCATAAAGTCTAAGGTTTTTGCAGGAAACAGATCTTGCTGAAGCCATGTGAATGAGTACCCAGGTAGTTTACATCAGCTGGGAATCATGGAAAAGGGAGGACCGGCTGAGACCGATCTATGTTAACATGTGGTCAATAACTATTTATTGGAATAAATCAAATTTGAATACAAAAAAAAGAACTGTCTGGAGAATTTCAACATAACAGAAGAGAATTTACAAAAGTTGTAATTCACAGGAGATTTTAATGAAAAGTATTTTGAAACCTGGCACTCACTCCTCCAAATGCTGTAATAGTTTAATGAGTTGTCTTTCTATAGCACAATAGAATGACTTAACTCAAAATACTCCACAGTTCCTTATGTCTAAGAGTTACAGTTCAACTCTAGAATCATATGCGTTCAGTTTTCTAAGCTTACAAGGATATGGGGATCTGTCAACAGAAGCACTTTATTTCTTACAAGAGAACAGTGTTTGTAATGTGACACTGGCTGCTTGGGCAAAATGGGTTCTATTAGAACTAATTTAATTTTACATAAGTTGATCTATTTGCATTTTTTTTTCCTTTTTATCTTTTTTCGTGACCAGCAACGGATCGCAACCCTCAGTGTTGCGCCCGTACCGGAC
>NW_007783525.1:0-394 GCF_000696425.1 Galeopterus variegatus
CACACACACACAAACACACACACTCCATCACATAGGGGATCTCTTGATGTTCAACAACCTTCCTTTGCAAAAGCAATTGATCCTACTTGTCTCTTAAGTGTACCATGAAATAAAGGTTTTACAATAGGCAACCTTAAATAAGTACATTCACCTGTTCAGGTGGATAACAATTTGAACAGCATTCTTTAACATTTCAGAAATGTAATACTGACTACCCCTTAACAAAGAAATCTCCCCAGTACTGAAATTTAAGTGCAAATTACAAATAGATTTACAGTGAAAAAGCACATGGCTCCATGGTTTGACTAACTGTAAGAAAGGCAGCTGGTATGACAAATTCAACTTTGTGTGATGACCTGATTTGCCCTTTGTGACTGCACTGTGGTCAGTCAAA
>NW_007783525.1:2304-2863 GCF_000696425.1 Galeopterus variegatus
CTCAGATGTTCAGACTTGGACTGACCCACACTACTGGCATTCCTGGGTCTCCAGGGGCACTTCTCAGCCTCCATAATTGTGTATGACAATTCCTCATAATAAATGTTTATATATATACACACATGCCCATATGTTTTCTATTGTGTTTCTCTGCAGAACACTGACTAATACAAGGACATAAACATGTGCACACACAGAGGAAAGACCATGGTGTGCGGACACAATGAGGAGGCAAGAGAAGAAGGGAAACCTCAGAAGAAATCAAACCTGCCGACACCTTGATCTTGGATTTCTAAGCTCCAGAACTGTGAGAAGATAAATTTCTGTTGTTTAAGCCACCCGGGCTGCGATATTTTGTTACTGCACTCCTTGCAAACTAATACACCTTGGGTTAGGTAAACAGAGTTTGGATGTGACAGTGAAAGCATGATGCATAAAATAA
Source organism: Galeopterus variegatus (assembly GCF_000696425.1). NCBI lineage: Eukaryota > Metazoa > Chordata > Mammalia > Dermoptera > Cynocephalidae > Galeopterus > Galeopterus variegatus. The sequence goes on from NW_007783525.1 coordinate 2,747, forward strand.
AAAAAAATCATAAACAGAACTTAATCAAAACTTAAAATGTTTGCTCTGCAAAAGGTACTGTTAAGAGAATGGAAAACAAGCCACAGAATGGGAGAAAATATTTACAAATCGTATTTC
>NW_007783526.1:0-2863 GCF_000696425.1 Galeopterus variegatus
CCCCCCCCCCCCTTTGGTGGCTCTCGGGAAAACGCTGGAGTTCCGTGTCCTGTTGGGGGTGGTGGGAGGAGGAAAGGTCTCAGGGATCTTGAGTTGCAAAAGCAAAAGCAAATGCGCCCCGACAGCTCCTCGGCAGCACCCGCGGCCAGCGTGGCCTCGGTTTCGGGCAGATGAGTGCGGGACGTGGGCGCTCGGGCAGCCAGGTGCGGCGGGGGCGGAGGCGCTCCCCGCCGGCGGGCCGAGCTGGGAGGCTGGATTCCCGGGCGCGCCTGGGGACTGGGGCGGCGCGGGAAAAGCAAGAGGGCCAGGGACTTTCCCCATGGCCCTGGGCTCTACCCAAAGCCAGACTTCAGCAGCCCAAGGACCTGAGTAGAAAAAGGAAGATGCGGCGGGGAGGAAGGGAGCCGGGGCGGGGTAAGAGACTGATGGTTGAGATACAGGAGAGAGATGGGGAGACATCTCAGCCACGCCGAGAGCTGGCACATCTGCTTAGCCAAACAGCTCGAGGATCTCTTGAGGTTCATACAGTTGGTGAAAATATAACGGAATCACCGAATCACCAAAACCAAAAGCAAAACAACAAAAACCCGCCCCCGTCTGTCTGACAAGCTTCCTTGGTGCAGATGAAATGCAGAGGGGCGTGCGAGTCACCAAATTGCGCAAGAGGGCACCCCCGAGCTTCCCTGAAGAATTGCTTCCCCCGAGGCCCAAATTGCGGAGGCTGGGGTCAGAGGGTGTCTCCATGCCGAGGATAGGAGGATAGCAGCGGTGAAAATAGATCCCCCGCTGGTTGCAGAACTCTAAACCCCTCAATCTCCCAAGCGCATCCCACCCCAGGAAGGAATGCCTTATTTGCCATTTGGAGATGAATCCTTTCCCATATATCTGACGGTGTGGGAGTCTCGTGAACACCCAAGAATACAGTACGGTCTTGGCCACTACAGCGATTGAATACAAATCCTGTCATTTGACAGAACTGGAAGTCTGGGTTGGTGGAGATATTTACAAGAAAAATTATAAACGGAAGAAATGTATTCCAATGTTAGCTTGTATTTTGCTTGAAAGAAAAAATAAAGAGAAAAAGAGCCACCAGCAGGTAGATCTTGGATAAGCAACTTATTACACTTGACTGTAATTTATGTTTTCTATTATGAAATTGTTTGTCAATAATTGCAAATGGCTACAGAAACCACTTTAGTTTACCTTGGTCACTTGCTTGTATCTTGAGAGATTTCTGTAAAGACAGAATCAGCTATGTGAAATTCATTCTCTGGTTCTGGAAAACATGTGGCTTGATAATTTTGAAAAGGAAAGCCATCAGGGAAAATGAACTAAGATTTTTTAAATGCAATTTTCCCATTTCAGAGTCAACTACAGGTTGTACTATAGCTAAGATAAAGACAGAGAATTCTTGCTTTTCAGTAAGGGGTGTGGGGAGAAATAGAGGAGGGGAAGCTCTAGGAGACTACCCAGAATAAAGAAAAAGATGCTGAGAATACAACTTCATACTGTTATTTAGGCTCAATTTGATCTACTTGGTTTGTGCTAGCTAGTTCTGCCCTATTATGCCCCTTTTGCAAGTTATGGCTGCTTGAATAATTCTAAAGCCATCCAAAATCCAAAAGGAAGAGCTGAGCCTTGAAAAGTGCAGGTAAAAGAGGTCTGGAGAGATGTGCTCTTTTCAAAGTTGGTTGGGCAGGTTGAAGATGCTGTGGGGCTTGTTTAATTGGTATTTATGAAACAACTCAGCTGACATTCATGTTAGCAGCATTGCATGCCAGTGTTTGTGTAAGAATGTTTCATTGTCTTCAGGGCATGACGCACAGAACACTGTACACACTCTCATGATAGCCATGATGTTTTTCCTTCCAAGTTAGAATCTTCCTTGTTAGAATGCCCAACATAAAGAGGACTTGCTTTAGTGCAAGGGAGTGGAGCTGCTCTGTCCCAGCATCTTAAAAAAAGATGTGGCACTGATTTATTTCTTACTAAACCCACAGTAAAGACCTCTGCATGCCTGTTGACTAGGCTGGCTTGTTCAGGAAACTGTTGCTGTTTTCTTGATAGAACCCGATTGGGTATCATCACCAGACTCACACGTGTAGTTTGTTCCATGTTGTTCTGGGAGAGGCTGTGAGCAGACAGCTACCTGGATCATATTGTTTCCATTACAAGGGGGTTTCTCTCTGCTAAGAATTTAGATTTGGGCTTTCTTTTCCTTCCCCCCCCCTTTTTTTTTGCTCAGGGAGGTGTTTTCTTTGATTCTCCTTCCTACTTGGTGCTTTAATGAGTTGTAATGAACAAACTCACCCACCAGTTGGGAAGGACCTCGAGCATAATGTGGTCTCAACCCAGGCCCCACCTGATGAGTGCTGGGCACTGTTGTCGGAATGATTCAAGGAGCACGGTTGAGAGGCTCCTAACTCATAGCTCCCTGCTCTGGCTTGTTACATCACAAGTCCAGTATTAATGATGATATTTCTTTGGTAAAGAAATTGGGGCTTTCCTAGGAATCATCTTAAAAATGCAGACATTCCAGTTGGGGGATGACAGTAATGCATTTTCAGGTTTTGATGCCTGCTAATGAATCCACTCACTCCCTGTGGAGGGCCAAGGTAATGAGAGAACAGTGCCTTGAGTCTGTGACCTGTAAGGCTCATCAGCACTGAGGGAGAGCGGAGGTCCAGCTATGGGGAGGCAGAGGGAGGGCAAGCAGGTGAGAAGAAGCAGGAAGATGTGGGATAGGCCAGGAGCAGTATGGGGAGACTGTTGAGCACAATTGTTGCCAATTTCATACTTTTCCAGGCAGCATTCTTCCAAATCTTCTGGCTGTTTATTGGCTGCCTTTTCCAGTGGTCATGAC
>NW_007783527.1:0-2863 GCF_000696425.1 Galeopterus variegatus
AGTCTACTACAAGGCAGAGAATGTGGGTTTGAGCCAACTTACCTTATACCTGAAGGAATATGAAGGGGCAGAGAGGAGCAGAGAGAATCCAGCTGACATTAGCGGCCATGTGTAAAAAAAATAATTAAATGTTCTTTCATTCACTTAAAGTTTACTAAGTTTCTCCTATGTGTCAAGAATTGTTCTAAGCTCTAGAGATACAACAGAAAACAAAACAGGGCTGAAGGAAAGAAGACAGATTTGAGAGAAATTATGAAAGAGAGAATTTAGGGGACTTCTTGAGTGAGGGCAGAGCTGCTGGGAGTTTTTTGTCTAGGCAACTAGATGGAGAATGAGATGCCATTCATTAAGATAAGAAAAAACAATGGGAACAGAAATAATTTTGTCTGCTTAGTTTTTCTTTCTTTCTTTTTTTTTTAATAAGAAAGAATTTGGTAAATTCAGATTCAAGCACTTTGAGTTTGAAATACCCGTACAATAGACAACTGGGACAAGAATTTGGGAGAGGGGTCAAACCCAAAGATACAAGGGTACTTCAAAAAGTTCATGGAAAAGTTTGTATTATCTTTCAGTTTCACAAAAAAATTTTCCACAGACTTTTTCAAATACCCTCATATAATTTGGAAGTCATCAGTATATTAGTTGAAGCTAAAGACTGGGATAAGGCCATTCATGAAATTTATAGACAGAGAAGAGCAAAAGGTTAGGGATGGAAGCCTGTGTTCCAGGCATGGCTGACCTCCAGTTCTGATTTAACTGTGGCTGATAGGAAAATACTCAGGACTGATTTAATCCTGAGCCTGGACCCTAACCTATTGCTCTAACCTTCGTTCTCTAAACTCTAACTCCTACTCTATCAGTACCCACAATCCTGGAGAGCCCTTTGGTGATCTTAGAACTATCCAAATAATGGTTCCCTTAGTTGTCTACATGGTACCTTAAACATCCTAGAAGAAACTATCTCCTACCACCATCAGCACAGGGATTCAGCCATCCCAAGGCCTACCTGACAGGAAACTAACCAAAAAGAAAGTCTAAGGCACAAGAACACCAATTTAACAAAAGCAGCAAAAGGTGTTAGTTATCATTAGTATCCCTTGGCCTCAAAAAAGTGGGAATCACCAAAATGACATGAGGCAGGCACTTTTTGGGATGCTTCTGCCTATTTGTTTTTCAAACGAAGGGCACGATCCATTTGAACCGCCTCTCTGCCTGGGGCACAAGTGGTACAGAATGAGTTCGCTGCCATGTGGTTAACAGTAGACCAAGGAAATCACTGGGGTAAGAGTCCCAAGGCTTTGGGGGCATTTACCCATATACTAAAGGGAAAAAATTAACCTGAATTAAAAAAAATTAATCTCCAGAAAATTAGAAAAACAAACTGGTAAAAGAAAATAAGTTTCCACGTAGAAAGACATTTCTCTTTATTTCACTATATCCAAAGTCACATCAGTGATCAAAAATTGATTTAAAAATTCTGTATTTAAATTTATGTACAATAAAAATTAGTTTTAATTTTGAAGGCTCCTTTTTTTCTGACCCTCATGTAATGATCAACTAGGTAATAGCTAGAGATAAGACTGTGCTAAAGTGTATCTTCTGCAAAGCAAATAATTATTCAATCTCTCCAAAAGACAATACTATTGCAATGACAAATATAGCGTCTCCTTTCATTTAAAAAAAAGAAAGAAAAAAAAGCACCACATGGAGACTAGAGTGTTTGCTCTCTGGTTTGAGTTGAACTTTCAACTTTGATACAGCACGTTATACTGAATCCTGGCTCTGTCCACATTAAACTGTCATTTTGTTTTGCCAGCTGCTGACATTCCACTTTCTCTGGAATACACATACTGGTCTTTGTGTGGTAACTTCATTGACAGGTGCAAACATTGGACTGTCAAACAATAGACAGAGGTAAAATGAATAGTAATATTAATATGAAAGTAATTAACTTCCTAAGTAGGAAAATGTAAATTAAGTAATTGTAAAGATAATAATATTTTGTGCTTATAAATAATTTATTATAGATATTTCTTATTTTCTTTTGAATTTGTATATATGAGCGGTCTTCAGAAAGTTCATGGAAAGATTCCTATTATTTTTATTTTTTACTTTTGGCTGCTGGCCAGTAAGGAGACCTGAATCCATGACCTTAGAGTTACCTATTGTCTTTTAATTCTATTTTTCCACGGACTTTTTGAAGTAATCTTGTATGTTTATAAATAAAATTTTATAAGATTAAGAAATAAGTTTCATTTATAACAGAGGTTATGATTCTTAAATTTGTTAGCACTTAAGACTTTTAAATTTTAATTAATATAATCTTCTAAATTATTAATCAGCAGCCAAAGTTTGTAATAGAAGAAGCACAGTTATGTCTATTAACTGCCATAAAATCAACCAAATTCCTTATCATATCCTCACATCCCCATTCTCTTTTTCTTGTCAAGAGTCATTACATTCCTCTATTTCTCCTAAATATAATGTTTCTTCAAAAGATCCCTTTTTTGAAACTTTGGCAGTTCTTTCTGTGTTTAATAAAAGGTATTTTGCCTCCTTGCCTTTTTCTTCTTTAAACCATTAACTATATTACTATCAAAACAGTCTTTCTAACTCATTGTAAAGAAAAATTATTTTCTCTCCCTAAAACCTCACTCATTTTGACTTTCATATTAACATTTTTTTTTTACTTCCAAGCAAACAACGTTTTTTTTTGGTTTTTGTTTGTTTGTTTGTTTGTTGCAGCTGGCTGGCACAGGGATCCAAACCCGTGACCTTGGTGTTGCCAACTCCATATACTCTGAAGTGAGCTAACCAGCAAGCTAGCAGAAAACTATTTATGAACACCAGTAATGTATTAGTG
>NW_007783528.1:0-457 GCF_000696425.1 Galeopterus variegatus
AGAAAAAAGGAGTAAAAATTGAAAGAAGCAAATAACAAAAACCACTCACAGTCTTTGCTGATGGCTTGGTGCTGGGGTACACCTTCAACACTTAGGCTATTTATAACTCTGCATTAGCCCCTTCACTTTCTGCTTGCACTATGCCTGGCAATCAGCAAGAGGTAGAAGTTTTTGGTCTCTGAAGATCTTTTCTGAGCATGCATCCTGCCCTGGGCATGAGTTTCCTATATTCATCATCATACATGGGTGCATTTAAGTGCTCTAGTTTCCTCCAGCATTTTCTCCCTAAATTTGTTGCTTTGTCAAATCTCAGTTGTCATCTTTTGCCATTGTTGCTGTGGGTTGCTTGTTTGCCTTACCGAGTTTTAGACAAATGCCCACTTTTTTTCTATCCTGAATGAATTCCAAGTTAGGCAAAATAAAGACAAGAACCTGTGTCCGTCCTTCAGTTAGCCCC
>NW_007783528.1:2379-2863 GCF_000696425.1 Galeopterus variegatus
GAAATACAGAAATAGAACCAAATTCATATGGAAATTTAGTACAAGATAAAAAGAAACATCTTGAATCTGTGGAAAAGAGATGGACTTTTAAAAATCTGATGTTGGAGAGGGAGGGTTCAAGATGACAGACTAGAAGTGCCTGGCATGCAGTTCTCCCACAGGAGAGATACAGAGCAGAGAGTGGACGGCAGAAATCAGCACGGTAGAAATTTTCCCTTGAGCCAAGAAGGACTCAGTTGGAGCACTTCCCAGAGGTAACCCCTGATTGCTCCCACCTCAGCTTGCACACACTCCCTGCAGCAGCCACCAGCATGCACCACTGAACAGCCCACACCATCTACAGCCACAGACCCAGCCTCTGGAACTGCAGGTCAGGCAGATCCAGCCATGGCCACTGTGCAGCTCCTAATTCCGAACACCAGAGTGCCGTGCCACCCTCCAAAGCCTCACCCTGTGTGTCTTCCATTGCCGGAGGCTGGAGCTG
>NW_007783529.1:0-461 GCF_000696425.1 Galeopterus variegatus
TACACCTACATAGACCTTTTTTTCCTTCACAGTGCCACAGGGTGTGCCAATTCTACGGTCCTGGGTGCAGCCTGGCAAGTGTTCCCTGAAGACAAGAAAGCCGAATCCTACAATATACAAGCCCTGCTGTGCTGTTTTCCTGAAGGGTCTCCACAAGCCTGTCTCAAATCACACTCTTCTTACCAGGGCCAGCAGTGTCCTGCAGCCCTGCATGGACAAAGGAAACCTGGAGGAAAGGTGTCATTGCAAACCTTCACCAATGAAGTCTGTCCACAGAACAAAAATGTTCTCATGACCGGGAAGACAGGGGAAGGAAGGGGTCACCCACCGGGGACCTTTGCCCTCTCCACCAAACTAGATGTTTTTAAAGATGTGAAGCTAGCCACTAAGGTAACCATGCTAAATGTTTTCTACCTTTCATTCCCTCATTAATTCAACAGGTGTTCATCAACACCTATAAC
>NW_007783529.1:2656-2863 GCF_000696425.1 Galeopterus variegatus
TGTGCCTACCTCGGACATTCATCATGGAATACTGCAGGATGAAAGGAAAGAAAGAAGGCACTGAAGAATCGACGGTCTCGTTCAGGAAACCCTATTAGCTCACGTCTACTTCAAATACATGTTTAGGGGTGGGAAGCAAGCCCCCCCTCCACTCTGTACACGAGCAGACCACCCTGCATGCCCAAGCTTGGTGGTGGGTACCACCCA
>NW_007783530.1:0-603 GCF_000696425.1 Galeopterus variegatus
CAATATGCTGTCTCCAGAGACTCATTTGACCTGTAAAGACACACATAGACTAATAGTGAAAGGATGGAAAAAGATATATCATGTAAGTAGAAATGAAAAACGAGCTGTAGTACCTATTCTTATATCAGATAAAATAGACTTTAAAGCAAAAACCATTAAAAGAGATAAAGATGGCCAGTATATAATGATAAAAGGATCTATGCATCAAGAAGACATATCATAAATATATACGCACCTAATATCAGAGCAGCCAGATTTATAAAGCAAACACTATTAGATCTAAAGAAAGAGACACTGACACCATAATAGTGGGGGAGCTGAACACCCAACTCTCATCATTGAACAGATCATCTAGGGAAAAAATCAACAGAGAAACACAAGATCTAAACAATACTTTAGACCAATTGGATTTAGCAGATATCTACAGAACATTCCACCCAACAACTTCAGAATATACATTCTTCTCATCAGCACATGGAACATCTCCAGGATAGATCACATGCTAGGTCACAAAGCAAGTCTTAACAAATTAAAAAAAAATTAGAATTATTCCATGTATGTTTTTCTGATCACAATGGATTAAAATTAGAAATCAATAATAAA
>NW_007783530.1:1467-2863 GCF_000696425.1 Galeopterus variegatus
AAATACAAGAAATCATTAGAGACTACTATACACAACTATATGCTAACAAATTCGAAAATCTGGAGGAAATGGATAAATTTCTGGATGAAAACAAGCTACCAAAACTGAGGCAAGAAGATATCGAAAATCTTGGGGCTGGCCCGGTGGCGCACTGCTACAGTGCGCTGCTTAGGAGCGTGGTGGCGCTCCCACTGAGGGTTCGGATCCCACATACAGACCAGCCGCTCACTGGCTGAGTGAGGTGTGGGTGCAACACCGAGGGTTGCGATCCCGTTGCCGGTCCCGGTTCGGTACGGGCGCGACACGGAGGGTTGCGATCTGTTGCCGGTCACGAATAAAGACAAAAAGGATAAAAAAAAAAAAGAAGATATAGAAAATCTGAACAAACCAATGACAATAAAAGAGATTGAAGCTGTTATCAGAAGGCTCTCAACAAAGAAAAGCCCAGGACCAGATGGGTTCACTGTAGAGTTCTAACAAATCTTCAAAGAGGAACTGATACCAATTCTTTACAAACTGTTCCAAAAGATTGAAACAGAGGCCATTCTCCCAAACTCATTCTATGAGGCAAATATCACCATTGATTCCAAAACCAGACCAAGATGCATCAAAAATAGAAAACTACAGGCCAATATCCTTGATGAATATAGATGCAAAAATCCTCAGTAAAATACTAGGTAACAGAATACAGCAACACATACAGAAAATTATACACCATGATAAAGTGGGATTCATCCCAGTGATGCAAGGTTGGTTCAACATCTGCAAATCAATAAATGTGATACACCTCGTTAATGAAAGCAAAGACAAAACCACATGATCATCTCTATTGATGCTGAAAAAGCATTTGACAAAATTCAACATCCTTTCATGATAAAGACTCTCTACAAGTTCGGCATAGACAAAAAGTATCTGAACATAATTAAAGCCATATACAATAAGCCCACTGCCAATACCATCCTTAAAAACAGGAACTAGACAAGGATACCCACTCTCACCACTCCTATTCAATATAGTGTTGGAAGTACTAGCCAGAGAAATCAGAGAAGAGAAGGAAATAAAGGGCATCCAGACTGGAAAGGATGAAGTCAAGCTGTCTTTTCTGCAGATGATATGATCCTATATATTGAACGGCCTAAAGCTTCTATTAAAAAAAAAAAAAAAAACCTCCTAGAGTTGATAAATGATTTCAGCAAAGTTGCAGGGTACAAAATCAATACACAAAAATCAGTAGCACTTCTATACTCCACCAGTGAACATGCAGAAAAAGAAATCAAGAAATCTAGCCCATTTACAATAACCAACAAAAGAATAAAATATTTAGGAGTAAAGCTGACCAAGGAGGTGAAAAATCTCTACGAAGAGAACTACAAACCACTGTTGAGAGAAATTAAAG
>NW_007783531.1:0-472 GCF_000696425.1 Galeopterus variegatus
AAAAACCATTTGATGCAGCTTAAAATAAATACTAATATTTGAGGAGTTCTTAAAATGGTTAAATAATAAGTAAACTTTAGAAGCATATATAGAATTGGCAATTGGTTTGCATGATAGCAATTTGGACATTATTTAATTGTATACAAGACTATAGCTTTTTTGTATGGTATTTTTCTACTCTCCAAGCATCATTCTAATAGGCTGTATATCTTATAATTTTCTGATGGCCTCATCTCCCATGAATGACAACATGCCATAGATATTAAATAAATGTTTCTCATTGTTATTTCCCTCTTCCCAGTAACTTTTTCAAATAATAGAGCTCAAAAAAAGAAAAGCACTTATGACTGGCACCAAATAGTTGACCTCTCACTGATTCTGACATCTCTATTATCTTTATCTCTTATTTAAATCCTATTATAATTTCAGCTTTTATGTAGGTAAGGATTCTCTTTAGCTTAGATGAAAAGAA
>NW_007783531.1:2428-2863 GCF_000696425.1 Galeopterus variegatus
GATAGTCAGAATCTTAGCCTGGGTCTCAGTGACTTACTCACTACTATACACACAGCCTGTCACATGGGGGGTAAGCACTTAGAATTAATTAGGAAAACAAACTTTATGCTTTATATTCTTTCTTTTTATATATATCATAGTATCAGCTAATATTGGGAATAATGACTATTTGTTAAGTAGATGAATGAATGAATGCCTGAGTGCATGAAAGGAGAGAAAGATGGATGAATAACATTGTATATTACTATGTACTATGTGTTTTCTTTTTATAAATAATTGTGGTAGAGCTTAGGATAAACTGGTGGTGGTGGTGAGAAATGAAAGACAATCCGAAATCTTGAATTGGAATTCTGTATATGTCTTACTGCTAACTATTAACACTTAAAGCATATATGCAAAAATCTTTGAAACCAGTAAGGCACTAAATTGCTATCA
>NW_007783532.1:0-476 GCF_000696425.1 Galeopterus variegatus
TGTCTGAGATCCACTGGGAGAGTGGGATTGTAGGCCTGTCCACAGGCCCTGGGGTGCCCCGCGTCGAGGTAAGCAAATAGCACGTCTCAGTGAGGAGCCACGCCAAACAGAGATGGCTGGCCTGCCCTCACTAAGCCGGGCTTCTCCGCCCCCACTCGAGAAAATGGAGGCAGCTCTGTTGTGGGCGCCTAGCCTGGTGTGGTGGGTGGGAGCCAGACGGGCGGGGAGCAGTCGGGCTTCACCCCGCAAGTGGGGCTGGGCTGGGGGTGACTCACAGAGCTTGCAGAGTTGGGCCGGTCCGGCGCATTTCACTCCGTTTCTGCGCAGTTTTTTTGCTGGCTTTCCTGGCCTTTGTTGACTGGGCTGCCCATTCGTTCCCGCAGCCGGGCTTGGGTGCTCTCAGGAGTCCTCTTCTGTGTCGGCCCCAAAATCTTGATCCTGCTGCCGCTTGTTTGTCGATGTAGGATCGTTGTTGA
>NW_007783532.1:1419-2863 GCF_000696425.1 Galeopterus variegatus
TGGAAATGCAATTAATACTCTGGTATCACAGCGCACAGCTCTCAGGATCGCGCTGTCTCCTGGCACGGCCGCTCCAGACCCATCGCCATCTTTATTCCCTAAATGTTGTTTTAACTTGCTAAATTGGGGGTATTTTTTTTTCTATGCATTAGTACATGCATAATACACATCATTAACTTTTGTGATGTTTATAATATTTTTCCCTAATTCTGCATGTGTTGAAAATCTATTTTTCTACTCCCAAAGTACATTTTAAAATTTGTGGAAAATCCTCAGGCTTTAGAGCTATAAAATTGAAAATGTCTCTTTCTAGCTTCCTATTGCTTTGGGAAGACTTTTCTCTCTCTGAATCCATAGTCCTTCTACTTTCTGTCTCTATAATCTGAATACTGTGTTGTCTGGCTAACTACCCCGGAATTTAGCCCAAGTAATTTTCTGTTTTATATGTTATAAAGTGACTGATGGACTAACTCAAATTCTTTTGGGAGGATAGGGTGACCAAAGAAATTCCTGACTTGGGCTGGAAATAGGAGGAAATTCCCTCATTTAGGAAAAAAACAGGAATATCATGCCACTTCCTGTATTTGTGTTTCTAAATATGCCTTGAGTTTAAGTTGAGATATTGTCCTTTAACAATTTTATATTTGATATTCATGACATTTACATCTACATATATTTTAACTACAACTCTGACTAATGTGCTTATTCATTTCTCAACTTCCTTCAGGGATTTACACTTATAAATAATACTTAAATGATAATTCATCAAGGGTACACTTTTTTTCTAGGACTGCTTGCCTGTCGAAAATACCAATTTCTTTTAATTTCTGGGTCCTAGTTTTAGAGTTATTAGGGTTGCTAACTTCACTTAAGATTAAAAATAAAATCTTTTGATAGAGAAAGAAGATTCTCAACTCAGAAAGATTCTTAAAAAATCCATTGGTTTTCCAAGTGAAGAAATTCTTATTTTTACAGAGATGAAACTTAATATTAGATACTTATTTCATAGCTCACATTTCAAGTTTAAAATTCTGCTACAGTTTAACTTGCTCTCATTGGGATTGTTCTTTCCATTATGCAGTTTTCATTATATTTTCCATTAGTGAAGAAAAGCAATGAACCAAAGAATCCATGTGTCTAAGACATATAATTTCAAAAGGTAGCAACTACATTATTGATTTTTCCTCCCAAATGATGTGCTGTAAAAGAGAAAAGAGGGTATAGAAATTCAGTATAAAATAAGAACATGTTTCAGTGGTATGAAACAACTTGACCTCAGATATTCTCACTGAATACAGCTCTCTCTTGCTCTCTTTCTATCTCACTTTCTCTCTCTCCTTCTCCACCCTGCTTTTGGCAGTAATTTTTTACATACACCACCCACTTCATGTAACATGTACTTGCTCTTTCCACAAGTAAATAAAATATACACGAGTAAATAAAA
>NW_007783533.1:0-2863 GCF_000696425.1 Galeopterus variegatus
TTTTTTTTTTAACCAGGTTATTCTTTTACAAAATTAGTCAGCACTTTCCTCTCTATCTCCACTCAAGATTCTAGAAGGGTCTGAGGTGTTGCCTTGCTGTTAATTTGCTGAAGTAAGAGAGCAACTTTATGGAACGGCAAAAGTAGACAGGGAAAAATCAGATGCAAAAATACTGTTACCCAAGGTTATGTAAAATATCGGCCACAGAGCCACAGCTTTAGAGTTTCTGACTTTTTGGTTTCCACTCCTCTTTAAGCCCAGGCATGGAACGGTGTGTAAGTTACACACCCAGGGCAATGGGGCTCTGAACCAACACCAGTGCAAAGTTCTGTTTCTAACGTCTCCTCGATATTGGTTTAGGTTTTCACAAGAATTTATATTTGGAAGGAAATTCTGAAGAGGCAAATACTTAAGTTCTCTCAACCTAACAATATGGGCAATGGCATCAAATAAATGGGGTTGTTTTCAAAAGGGAGAGTTAGGTTGCATCAGTAAACTAGGTGAGCTGTGAAATTCTGCCTGTGGATGAGCTGCATGGAAGTATTAAAGTTTTTTTTTTTTAATTGATTTTTAAATTCACCAGCTAGCCATCTTGACATACCTACCAATCCCTTCATAAATAAAATGTGTGTGTTCATTTCCAATCCATCTTTAACCCAACTCCTTAAATCCCTCAATATCAGTAGATGAGAGTCCACAGATATCCATGTCTGTATAAAGAAAATCTGTAAAAGCATTATTATTTAATTCAGAATACTTCTTGCAGCCTTGTTGGCTATTCTCTAATTGAATTAGAGTATTTTACTGTTGTGGTAACATGTTTAAAATGACTATCATTTGTCTTAGTCATCTGTCTCCATAGTCTTGAAAACACATATCAAAAAGAGCACGTTATCACTTTTAATGACTGGTAAGCATACCATTATAGGCACAAATTTACAGATTTTTCAAGTATTCTTCTATTACGGGACATTAGGATTGCTTAAAGTCTTCCTGTAAGTAATGCTGTGATAAACATCCTTATTTATAAAATGTTGTGCACATCTCTGATTATTTCACTTGGCTTGCTCCTAAAACCATGTGCACTTTGAAAGCTTTTGCTACATTATCATCAGATTTCCCTGCCAAATAGTTGTATTTAATGTGCATTTCCAACAGCAGTTCATGAAAGTGTATTTTTTTTTATGTTGTCACCACCTCTGGATATTATCACTCTATTTCTCTAACACATTTCTCAATTTTATAGGCAAAAAGTGCTAACTCATTGTTTTCTTAGTTTGTGCTTCTCGGGAAAACAGGTCATTCTTGCAAAGAAGCCCTGGATTTCCGTCAAATTCTATGGTATCATGCTAGTAGCCCTCTTATTCATCCACTGCATGCCTGGATGGCCGGCTGACTCACACTATCAAAATGTACAAGGTCATGGGTTTGGATCCCCATACAGGCCAGCCTCCAGGAAAAAAAAAAAATGCTAACAGGGTTTCCTGCCAATGAAGGGTTTTGTCTAAACATCACAGTGCCTCCCATACAGGCCAGCCTCCAGGAAAAAAAAATGCTAACAGGGTTTCCTGCCAATGAAGGGTTTTGTCTAAACATCACAGTGCCTAATTTTGATCCAGAATACCAACAACCTTCTTCATTATGAGGGGAGTGGAAGAGAAGCCATCAAAGAAACCTCCTAAGTGATGATAGCAGATGGTGGGAGTATCTTTGCTTCACTTTGCTTGGTTTTGTTAAGTTTAGGCTTCGTGACTGAGGGGGGATAGCAAAGCCCTTTCACTGACCAGGAAGCTGATGGACTCAAAGGAGGAGACTCTTGCCTCAGTGTGCTCTCAGTTTTTTTTTTTTTTTTAATGCACTCAATAGTTTACCCTTTTGTTGCGGAGTTGCACACTTTTCAGGACTCATCCCTTTTTCCAACGACACACACAGTTGTTTTTTGTATGAGTTTTTTTTTTCCTTTTTTGCAGTAACAGAAACCTCCAAGTTTAAGTTTAATTTATGTCCACCCAGCTACAGACTACATTTCCTGACCTCCCTTGGCCTTAGATAAAGCTACATACATTCTGGCTTATGGAATGTGAAGGGAAGTCCTGTGTGCAATCTTACGAAAAGTCACAACCTTTAAAAAGGAAGTTGTTCACCATCTGTGATGATTAATTTTATGTGTCAACTTGACCAGACCACAGGGCACTCAGACATTTGGTCAAACATTATTTTGGATGTGTCTGTGAGGGCATTTCTAGATGAGATTAACAATGGAACCAGTAGACTAAGTAAAGCAGATAGCACTCCCTCATGTGGGGGGACTCATGTAATTAATTGATAGTTAGAGGTCCCTAGAGGTTCAAATGTATCCTTAGGGTGTTTCTAGAAGAGAAGGTTCTGGAATGTTAAGTCAGGGAAGGAGTTCCAAGAGGTGGCATAGAAGGTGACCAGTGCCGTCAGCTGGAAGTGTCCCTAGCCTTCCATGCAGCTGACTGGCGTGCCTCCCTGACGTGCCCTCACAGTTACCGTCATGCCTACCTCAAAGCCTTGCAGGAGTCTTTTGGTGCCACTCACTCTTGATGGAAAGGCACATTGCATTAAGGCATTTTGATTTTCATTTTTTAATCAGTCTCCCTCTATACATACATATACATACACACACACATATACACATGTATATGCAGATGTATATGTCTCCAGCCTAACTCTACCCCTCCTAGGTCTTTAGGTTTTCTTTCACTTCTATTCCAGTACTGTCCCTTTTCCCTAAACTCACACTGGACCCTCCCCTCCCCCAATGCATCACCTCCCACGTACTATGACTAAAGCATAGAAAACTACTTTATTTATTTGAATAATAAAGTTTGGCAATTTC
>NW_007783534.1:0-311 GCF_000696425.1 Galeopterus variegatus
AACTTGCAAAGCTGGATTCGTACATGCTAGATGTGAGAAGCACATTCTGCTCTCTCATTTCCTAAAGTTAACGTGGCTTGCAGAAGCTTCACCTCCGGTGGGTCTTTGTGGAAGGGATATGCACCACACTTTTCAAGCCTGCTTGAAGGCCGTTTGAAGTGTGATTTCGCTTCTAACTTCAGAAAACAAACTTCTCTGAGATCAAATTCTCTTTTAACTGCCAAATCTTTGGTTCAGGGAGTTATGCTGTATTCTAAGCTGGGAAGCTTCTCTGACGCTTTTTGACAGAGATTTTGAAACAGAAGTCTCAC
>NW_007783534.1:2327-2863 GCF_000696425.1 Galeopterus variegatus
AAGTGTGATTTCGCTTCTAATTTCAGAAAACAAACTTCTCTGAGATCAAATTCTCTTTTAAGTGGCACATCTTTGGTTCAGTGAGTTATGCCGTATTCTAAGCGGGGAAGCTTCTCTGACGCTTTTTGACAGAGATTTTGAAACAGAAGTCTCACAAGCCGTTTCCCCCATAGGCTTCAATGGGCTTTCACATAGAACTTGCAAAGCTGGATTCCTACATGCTAGATGTGAGAAGCACATTCTGCTCTCTCATTTCTTAAAGTTAACGTGGCTTGCAGAAGCTGAACCTCCAGGTAGTCTTTGTGGCAGAGATATGCACCACACATTTCAATCATGCTTGAAGGCCGTTTGCAGTGAGATTTGGCTTCTAATATCAGAAAACAAACTTCTCTGAGCTCAACTTCTCTTCTAACTGCCACGTCTTCGGTTCAGTGATTTATACTGGATTCTATTCGGGGAATCTTCTCTGATGCTCTTTGACAGAGATTTTGAAACAGAAGTCTCACAATCCGTTTCCCCCATAGGCTTCAATGGGC
>NW_007783535.1:0-412 GCF_000696425.1 Galeopterus variegatus
CAAATCAAAACCACATTGAGATATAATCTCACTCCAGTTAGACTGGCTATTATCAAGAAGAAAGAGAATAACAAATATTGTTGAGGATGCAGAGAAAGGGAAACTCACACTATTGGTGGGTCTATAAGTAAGTGCAGTAATTATGGAAAACAGTTTGGAAGTTCCTCAAAAAACTACAGGTAGAACTGCCATACGATCCAACAATTCCACTGCAGGAAATGGAATGAAAATCATCATGTCAAAGGAATACCGGCAATCACATCTCTATTTACAATAGCTAAGAGTTGTAACCAACATAAATGTCCATCATTGGATGACTGGACAAGGAAAATGTGTTATATTTATACAACAAAATACTACTCTGCCACAAGAAAGGATAAAATTCTGCCATTCTCAGCAACATGGATGAATT
>NW_007783535.1:2278-2863 GCF_000696425.1 Galeopterus variegatus
ATGAGACAGCGACATGTTTGACTCTTAAGTCAATAAGTGTGTGGCTTAGCAAGATTTATAATGATAGTCATCCTTTGTAAGTCTGACATTGTCATTCAGATGCATGAGAAGATATATAATTAATATTACAGATATAGTGAAAATAATAAAACTAGGAGTCTCATAAAATAATAAAATGTAAATTATTTTATCGGGCTCAAAGACTTGTATTTTATGCTATGTGAAATACAACTTTTGATCTATGAATGCAACTGTGCTTTCATTTTCCCCACTATCTACTTATCAGTAAAACCAGGATAAAACAAATGCAATATATTTCAGACACTTTATAGTTACTTTGTGATTTATTTTTCAGTATATTATGAGGACTTGTAGGGACTTATGCCTAAGTATATTATAATGATTGAAATAAAAGCAATCCATATTTCTACGCTATTTGGATTCACATATGTCAAGTTTTTAAAACTGTAAGCCATTTAGGAAGAAATCTACTAGAGGGACCACAAAGAAAACAGTTACTTACTGGTATCCTCTAATTTTAGGAGAAAGTGAGGTAGAGCAAATGGAGTCAGTTCAAGTTGGGTG
>NW_007783536.1:0-690 GCF_000696425.1 Galeopterus variegatus
GTCATGTGGTGGTGAGCTCCCACAACTTTTGTTTGTCTAGGAAATACACTATTTCTCTCTCATTTCTGAAGGAGAGTCTTGCTGGATAAACAGTTTCTGACTGGCAACTTTTTTCTTTAATATTTTGAATATGTCATTCCACTTTCTTGTGGCCTGTAGCGTTTCAAGTGAGAAGTCTGTTGTTTGTCTGATGGGGGCTGATAGGTGATACGTCACTTTTCTCTTGCTGTTTTTAGAATTCTGTCTTTGTCTTTGAGCTTTGCAAATTTAAGTCTAATTTGGCTTAGGTAGGATCTTTTTGGATTGAATCTGTCTGGAGACCTTTGAGCTTTCTGAATCTGAAGATCTGTACCTCTCCCTATACCTGGGAAGTTTTCTGTTACTATTTCCTTGAACAGGTTTTCAATACCTTTTCCTTTCTCCTCCCTTTTCTGGAATACCCACAATTTGGATGTTAGAGTGCTTGAGATAGTCTGCTATCTCTCTTAGATTTTCCTCATTATTTTAAATTCTTTTTTCCTTTCTTTTGTCTGCTTGGGTTATTTTGAAAAGACCATCTTTGAGATCTGAAATTCTTTCCTCTGCTTGGTCTAGCCTGCTGCTCAAGCTCTCTGTTGTATTTTTTATTTCATTGAATGAATCTTTTATTTCTAGGAGTTCTGCTACACTCTTTTTTTTTTTTTTTTTTTT
>NW_007783536.1:2610-2863 GCF_000696425.1 Galeopterus variegatus
TTTTTCATCATCTCATTTCTGTGGCCCAGAACAAAGAGTTGTTTTTTTGTTTGTCTTTTCAATCTTTTATTAAAAGCATGAACATCTATCTTGACATATAATTATTAGATTTCTGTAACTGTTGCCTTTAGAAAAAAGAAATAACACTACTTATTTTAGATAACATATCATCATTTTTTCTTTTTTAAAAATTATGTGCTTAATGATCTATAAGATAAGGTTTGAAATTTAGAATATTCCAAATCGATATAGA
>NW_007783537.1:0-454 GCF_000696425.1 Galeopterus variegatus
AGTAGTTTTGACTATAAAGTCATAATGCCATTAGACAATATTGGTTACTATTTTACAAAGCTACATTGAAGTGAGAAAAGCAATGGGCTGGAGAGGTGGGTGCTGTGGATTGAATGTCTCCCCCAAACCCACTGAAGCTTAAATTGTATCCCCCAAAGTTCCAGGTATTGGAAACTTGGTCCCCACTGTAACAGTGTTGAGAGAGTAGGAAATCCTATTGTGACAATTGAAAGGTGGGGCCTCAAAGAGGTAATTGGACTGATTAATAATGGTGGTCAGGGGCATGGTTCTGAGTGTTTTAAAAGGAGAGCACATGACAGTCTTTCTCTCTACTCTGCCATTTTCTGCCTTGTGAGACTCCTGCATTGCTGTAATGCCACCACCAAGAAGACCCTCACCAGATGTGTTCCCTGGACTTTGGACTTCCCATCCTCTGAAACTGTAAGCAATAAAT
>NW_007783537.1:2224-2863 GCF_000696425.1 Galeopterus variegatus
ATTATTAGAACTGACTCAGAGGGACAACGAGTATATTTATTATAGTCTGCCTGGTATAGTTTCTTTTTAAGGCATTGTACTAAATAACATGGGGGAGAGAAAGAAGTAAAAGATGTAGTCCCTGTTTTCAAGAAATTATAACTTAAAAGGGAAGATAAAATATTAAAGGATAACTAGCAATACTAGTATTTCCTGCCTTTAAAAAAAAAAGGAGTACAGACACTAAATTATCTAGAGCAGGGATTGGCAAACTAAGGTCTGAGGGCCCAGTTAGCTTGCTACCTATTTTAAAGTTTTACACACACTCATACAGCCACACTCATTCATTTATGTATTGTCTATGGTTGCTTTTGAGCTACAACAAAAGAGACGAGTAGTTGCAACAGAAACTATATGGCCCCAAACCTATTTGGCTCTTTACAGAAAAAGTTTGTCAACCTCTGCTCTAGACATTCAAAATACAGAAATACCACTTTAAAGCTGACTTTCATTATGTAGTGTCCTACTTTTTAAGCAATATCAACATATTCTTGAATGATGTGCTACTTAGATAGCAGAATTCAATAAATACTTCCAATGGTATAACCGAAAGATAGCAATACTACTTCAGTCTTTAGGTTTCACTTTATATCCCTGTCT
>NW_007783538.1:0-632 GCF_000696425.1 Galeopterus variegatus
CAATCTCTGTTGATAGAAATCAGAACTGCATTTACCTGTGGGGAGTAGAGACTGCCTGGAAGGAGGTGCTGGCAACCCTCTGGAGTGACGGGAATATTCTACAGTTTGGCTGGCATGATGGTTAGGCAGGCATTCATATTTATTAAAATTCATCGAATTGTGCACTTAAGAACAGTGCATTTCCCTGTAGGTAAATTTTGTCACAATTAAAAAATATATGAAAAATAGGAAATAAACAAAAACAGCTCACCAGACTGCCATCTCATCTAAAACCAAGTCCCAGCTCCTCACCTTGGCTTCCAAGTACTCATGTTCCATGACTAACTCTTCCAGCTGTCAAGTGCTCATGTTCCATGACTAACTCTTCCAGCTGCTCAGTCTGCTCAACCTCAGGGCCTTCCTTCTTTATTCCTGAGCATGCTATGCTCAGGCCGTCTCTATGACTTCGCCCTGGCTTTCCCTTCTGCCTAGAACGGTCTTCCCCCAGAGGTTCTCAATTCCTCTCTCATTCAGGCCTCTGTTCCAGTCTTGTACTCACAGCTCCTTCCTTGAGCACTCTGTCTAAAGCAGTTTCTTCCTCCTGCCCCTTCAGCCCTTCAACTTGCTTTGCTTTCTGGCCTAGCACTCAGCTC
>NW_007783538.1:2390-2863 GCF_000696425.1 Galeopterus variegatus
CTGGCTTGGCTTCTAGAAGCAACATCTTGATGCAGCAGTGAGGGAGAGAGTCAGGGGGCATGTGCCGCAAAGGCGCTCGTGTGTCAGCAGCTGCCAGGATAGAGCTCAGAGAAGCGAGGTGGAGCAGACCCCTTCCCTGCCTGCCCTCGGTGCCCCTCCACACAGGAGCCTCCAGGAACAGGAAGCTCAGGGCAGCAGGGGAGGACGTGGGGGCTGCCTGGGTGGAAGAAAACACCCCCCTCTCCCTCTCCTCCGCCTCTGGGCTCCCAGCCTCCCTCTGAGGCCCCTTGTGCCTTCAAGTCCTGTTTCTGCCACTTTCTTGCAGTATGACCTTGAGCAAGCCACTGCCCTCCTGGAGGGTCAGATGTATGACCGGCAAAATGGGTTTCATGTTAACCTGCCTCATAAGCAGCAGGCTGGTGTGACCATCTTAATATGGAGCCTAGATGTATGTTAGGCACCTTTTAAACGTC
>NW_007783539.1:0-2862 GCF_000696425.1 Galeopterus variegatus
CTTTAATCCACTTTGAGTTGATTTTTGTATATGGTGTGAAATAAACATCCAATCTCATTCTTTTGCATGTGGCTATCCAGTTTTTCTAATACGCTTTATGGAAGAGATTATCTTTATTCCAATGTGTATTTGCTGCCCTTGTAAAAAGTTAGTGGACCATACATACTTGGATTTATCTCTGAATTCTGTATTCCAGTGGTGTATGTCTGTTTTTATGTCAGTAATACTATAGTTTTCATTATTTATATGTTTGTAATATAATTTGATATCAGGAATTTTGATGCCTCCAAAATCTTGTGTCTGCCTCATAGTGGAGAGGCAAAGAAAAGTGCAACTGGGACGGTGGAGTAGGTGAGAGACAGTGTCTTAATAAAACCAAATGTCAAGCTGGTGCATATATACTTGCACCTACTTAATCATATAAAACTAAAAAATGTATTAGCTCTGTGTTTCCATGCATCAGCATGTTACACTGAGTGAAATGAATTGGTATGTGTGTATCCTCCCAACGTACACAGGTAGGGAGGATAAGCATGAGCTATAATTCTCCTCTACCTTCCATTCTTTCTGGTTATTAAAACCCATTATTCTGCTGTCAGTTCTGCTGTACCAATGCTGTTGTGGCTAACGAGCCTACTATATAGTGCCTGAGGTGTAGCCAAGGCACTCATGGTCCAGAACTCTCACTGCAAACTCTTCACATAAGTTCTTCAACATCTTTTTCCAGAGACTCAGAGAATCTTCCATGTTGCAACTGATTGACAACACATTCAGGCAGATGGGCAACCCTAAACAGGGAGGTTTGTGCTCAGGGCTGTACCATTGCAGGAGGAAAGTATGTACCTTGCATGCAGTAATAAATTCCAAGATCCTCAACTCCACCCTGCTGATTTTCAGTGTGAATTTTGTCTCTGCCCTGCTATCACTGAACATGTCTGGGATCCCTGAGGGTTGGTTGGAAACCCCATAGATCCAGAGCGGTGGAGCCTGACCTGGCTTTGCAGACACCAGTGCAAATATGTATATCCATTACTACACAGGAGGCCTTGAATAGACCTACAGGAGATGGAGGCCGGCTCTCCCAGGATGACAGGCAGGGAGAGTGGAGTCTGGGCAACACAGTATCCCCCCAGGATCCTAAAGTAATGAAAGAGAAGTGCAATGTTGTGTACAGACATGAGATATTTTCATGATTTTTCTTTATTGATTATTTCAGTCTAAATGTTTTTTGTTTTGGTTTTGATTCATACCCCTAAAATATCCAATTAACAAAAAGAATAGAGATTTGCAAGCCACAAAGGAACCTCTAAAAGTCACCTAAACCATCCCCCTCTTTCTGTGGCATAGTCTTCCCCAGAGCAGAGGTCTTTGTTCCTTCTGAGATCTTCCTCACTCTCACAAATCTAAACATCACATGCCCCATCCTGGAGGATGAGATATGCACATCTCACACATGGACAGAACACACGTGGGAAGCGGTGGGCTCCAGAGCTCACCCTCCCACCCCATTCTCCTCCCTCATCTTCTTCTGCCCTTACCAGGGATCCAGAGCATCAGCAGCCCCAGGAACTGAGCAGGAAACCTCATTTTGAGAGGTTGAACTAAGTAGTCTCAAAAAGTCAAGGCAAGGTTAGAGCTGAGCTTTTATCTCAGACTTGCAGGGGAAGGTCCTCCCGAGGGGACAATATGCAAATCCCCTGGTGGGGGCAGCAGTGTGGAAAGAGCCCGTGGGAGAATGGGGGCCTATATTGTGAGCAAAGTAACAGGATAATGTCTTCTATATATGGATAAACATCAATAGAGATGAAGTTCATGCCACCTGAAGTAGAGGGGAAAAGCATCTCACTATGAAGGTCTGTGTCTGTGGGGAGGACACAGTGGACATGTCTCTGCCCCTCTAAGAAAACATCAGGCTTCTGATCAAGATGGCAAAATAGACAGTCCCCAACATCACTCTCTCCCACAAATCAACAAATTCACAGCTGTAAAAAAGCAACAACAACAAGCTGGTGCCACTAGAGCTGAGGGGAAGAGGAGGAGAGACATATGGAGTACATGAAGGCAGAAGAAGTCACGAAGAGATAAAGAAAAATCTGCTCTGACCATTTTGTCCCATGGCCACTTTAAGGCTGGAGCTGCTGAGTGCACAGAGCAGGAGCTGGCAGAAGCCACAGCTGTGCCTTTCAGATGGAGTTGCATGGAGGCAGCAGGAGAGAAGAGGGCCTTGGTGGCCCCCAGGACAGCAAGACCATTAATTGGGTTCCCATGGACCCACATATGATCGAGGAGCCACAAATGAAAAAAAAGAGCCACTCAGAGGCCAGTGAGTCATCACAAGGGACCAGCACATGGCCTGTCCCATGGGAAATGTTTGTATCACAGGCAGTGGGGGAGACAGGCCCACCAGGGGAACACCAGGGCACAGCAAGGACACCTGATCTGCCCCCCAACTGGCATAGGACCACTCAAAGGAGACTGGTCAGGAGTGCAGAATTGCATGGGGTGCAGTTTGATGAAAAGACGCAGACCCAGATCAGAGTTTCTACACAACCCAGGTGCACCAGGTCTCTGGAGAGCTGGAAGTACCTGTGAAGTCAACCACTAAAACCTCAGCTGCACAAAAAGCCTTCCCTAGGGAATCGGCAGCAAAGCAGCAATTTAGCTAAACCACACATCTCAAGTACTGGTCCTCACAGGAAGTTCCCACATTTTGGAAGTAAGCAAAGGACAAATAATCAGTTCTGGCCCAGGCACACCACTAGTACCATGGGGCCCACCCAGGGACCTGAGACATGACACCAGGGATAGGACCCCCCCACACAACCATGCACACTGCCAGTGCCAAGGAGCATGCCAGAAACA
>NW_007783540.1:0-447 GCF_000696425.1 Galeopterus variegatus
GATAGTTAGTGCAGGTCTGCATTCCTGACAGGCCCTCACTAAGGAAGGAGAGCTGACCCTCATCTTTGCAAAAATAGGAGGGTATGTTGACAGGTGAGTTTCCCTGTCAAGCACGTGGATGCGTAGCTCACTGGCAGCCCAGGGGCCTTCACTACTGCCAAAATAAGACTTTTATTCTCAGAAATGGAACCTTGATTCTCAAGTTGGAATACAAAGTTATCCCAAGCTCTTCTCTGTTTCTCTGGCTTCAGTAGCCACACTAGGATCTTTTCTAAGGCATATCACCAAAAAGCAGTGCTGAGAACCTTAGCCAGGGGACATAACCCAGTGATGTCAGTCGCACATATTCCATAGACCTAACGGAGGGGAAAATACCAGCCCAGATAATAATCTCATGGGCTTCTCCTACTCCTGGCATTTGCTGACTCAAAATTTGGATTTTTCTCC
>NW_007783540.1:2056-2862 GCF_000696425.1 Galeopterus variegatus
TCAAATATCCCTTATCCTCCTTTCCCTTTCGTTAGCTACATATTGTTTTTATACTGTGAAGATGTCATGTAATTCCTATTAAAATGGTGTATGACCAAATATAGCCCAAATTCATGAGATTGTTTAGTTTTTGCTCTAGAATTAGATTTATTTCTAATCATTTTTTTTCCCTATAGCTTCTTTATTGCTAATTTCTTTATTTAGATCCATCTTTTGATTACGTGAAGTTATTTTTCTCTCTTGGTAAAGCATTCTTTGAATGCTCTATGTATGCTATATACCATGAGTTCTTTCATGTTGAAAACATCCATTTATTGTCTTAATACATGAATAACACCTTCTCTGGGTTTAATCTTCTTTTGATCACACTTTTTTCCTCTAAATATTGTAGACATTGTTTTATTTCCTTCTTAAAACGAATGTGATTATGGAGGAGTCTACTGCCAGCCTTATTTTCTTTCACTTTTTAACTGATTTATTCTTCTGCCTGGGTGTGCAAGAAATTCATTCTTCATTTTTTTAAACCCAAAATCTTTAGCAGAATATATTTCTGCATTACTATTACTGTATGAAATTTTCCTGTGACCCTTATGAATTTATTTTCTATCAGCAGATTCAGTTTTTTTCATTTCAAGGAAACTTTCTTTTAATATATCTTTGAGTGATTTTTCTATTCCATTTTATATACTTCTGAGATATTAATTAAATTTACACTGCTTTGTTTCAATTTGTACTCTATGTCTACTAGCTTTTTTCTTTTTTCTTTTTTTTTTTTTTTTTTTTTTTTTTTTTTTTTTTTTTTTTGT